>NC_042991.1:33676224-33683724 GCF_901001165.1 Salmo trutta
AGCTGCTGCCATGACAGGAACTAATGGGGATCCATAATAAACCCCAGGAAGAGTAGCTGCTGCCTTGACAGGAACTAATGGGGATCCATAATAAACCCCAGAAAGAGTAGCTGCTGCCTTGGCAGGAACTAATGGGGATCCATAATAAACCCCAGGAAGAGTAGCTGCTGCCATGACAGGAACTAATGGGGATCCATAATAAACCCCAGGAAGAGTAGCTGCTGCCTTGGCAGGAACTAATGGGGATCCATAATAAACCCCAGAAAGAGTAGCTGCTGCCTTGGCAGGAACTAATGGGGATCCATAATAAACCCCAGAAACAGTAGCTGCTGCCTTGGCAGGAACTAATGGGGATCCATAATAAACCCCAGGAAGAGTAGCTGCTGCCTTGGCAGGAACTAATGGGGATCCATAATAAACCCCAGGAAGAGTAGCTGCTGCCTTGGCAGGAACTAATGGGGATCCATAATAAACCCCAGGAAGAGTAGCTGCTGCCTTGGCAGGAACTAATGGGGATCCATAATAAACCTCAGGAAGAGTAGCTGCTGCCTTGGCAGGAACTAATGGGGATCCATAATAAATACAAAATATAAATACATGATCATTTGAGAAAAATTGTAATTTTTTGTAGTTTTGTTAACGAAAATGTTGTTATCGGTGTCCTCCATCTAATCATTCAGTCTAATGTCTTTCTTTAGTCGTTCAGTCTAATGTCTTTCATACACTTTTCCTCTGCTGCTTCTTGTCCGAGGACACAGTACTGTCTTTGTCTCTTGTCCGAGGACACAGTACTGTCTTTGTCTCTTGTCCGAGGACACAGTACTGTCTTTGTCTCTTGTCCGAGGACACAGTACTGTCTTTGTCTCTTGTCCGAGGACACAGTACTGTCTTTGTCTCTTGTCCGAGGACACAGTACTGTCTTTGTCTCTTGTCCGAGGACACAGTACTGTCTTTGTCTCTTGTCCGAGGACACAGTACTGTCTTTGTCTCTTGTCCGAGGACACAGTACTGTCTTTGTCTCTTGTCCGAGGACACAGTACAGTCTTTCTCTCTTGTCCGAGGACACAGTACAGTCTTTCTCTCTTGTCCGAGGACACAGTACTGTCTTTGTCTCTTGTCCGAGGACACAGTACAGTCTTTGTCTCTTGTCCGAGGACACAGTACAGTCTTTCTCTCTTGTCCGAGGACACAGTACAGTCTTTCTCTTTCCTCAAACTGACAGGGGGTTCTGTACGTATGTCTTCCCTGTGGCTCAGTTGGTAGAGCATGGTGTTTGCAACGCCAGCATGGTGTGTGCAACGCCAGGGTTGTGGGTTCGATTCCCATGGGGGGGCCAGTACAAAAAAATAAATAAAAGAATGTATGAAATGTGTGCATTCACTACTGTAAGTTGCTCTGGATAAGAGCGTCTGCTAAATTAATGTAATGTAAATGTATGTCAGCAGAGTAACTTTATAGCTGATAAGCCTGGTAAACACTTAGCTAAATGTTATGGTGTGTGTGTGTTTGCAATTATAACCCCTTGAGCATGAATTAAAGCACTCGACCCAGCTTATCTCATTAAACTTCTGATACTGTAGTTGCTTAACTATGATGATAGTTGCTCAACCAAAGAGGATCTGAAAATGTTCCCAGGAGCTGACTGCCACCTAGCTTACATTCTTGTGGCGTAGTCATTGTCTGATTAATAGCTGTGTCTTCATATAAATACTGTATAGGAAGGAAAGTGATGATGGGTGAGATTTTAGTTACTGGATTTAGTTACTGTAGCTTGGGTTCGACCTTATCAACTCAAACCCTCATAACAGGTGCCAAGTTTAACATTATAACTGCAGCTGTGAAGTCTGTTCTGTTGTTTCTACACAGACTTCGTTCTTTGCTATGAAAATAAATGTGGACTTTGTGTGTGTCTCTCTCTCTCCTGACCTGGAGGGTGGATGATGAGAAGATTAGGGTAGGGTGCGGTTAGGAGATGTTCGACAGAGCGAGCAAGCGGTTGGCTGATATTTCTGTGGCATTGTGATGGTGCCAACGCCTGCTAATTTACGGTCCTAACCCCTGGGACATGTTACTCAACCCTCCCTGGGTTAACAAACACATATGTTCCTCTCTCTATCTGTTCTGCTCTCGCTCTCTCTCCCTCCCACCCTCTCGCTCTCTCTCTCGCTCTACTCTCTTCTCTTTCTCTCTGTCTCTCTCTTTCTCTCTTTCTCAATTCAATTCAATTTAAGGGGCTTTATTGGCATGGGAAACATATATTTACATTGCCAAAGCAAGTGAAATAGATAATAAACAAAATTAACAATACAAAATGTACAGTAAACATTACACTCACAGAAGTTCCAAAACAATAAAGACATTTCAAATGTCATATTATGTCTATATACAGTGTTGTAACGCTCTCTCTTTATATACTGTACATACAGGGAAATTCAAAAGTATTGTGACATTAACACGTTTTGTTGCTTTGGCTCTTTACTCCAGCACTTTGGATTTGTAATGATACCATGACTGTGAAGTGAAAGTGGATATTCCTGAATGAATTGTGAAATAATGATGAGTGAGAAAGTTACCGACTCACAAATATCATACCCCTAAGACATACCTTTCACCGTTATGGTAGCTGTGTGTCTGTAACGTTCTCATCATTATTCACGATTCATTCAGGACTATCTGTAATCATGGTCGCATCCACATGAATGTAGAAGTGTTTAGAAACATATTATATTCTTATTTACAATAAAAGTGACTCCAAAATGACACAATACATTATTTACCATTAATTTCAATTGGGCACAAAATATTCTGAAACATAACCAAAACAAACAGCAAATGCATCCAACAAATTTGTAGAGGCACAAGCTTGATGTAGTCATTGTTAGCTATGAATATGGGACCAAATACTAAACGAAATACGTTTTTTTGAATAAACATCTCGTTCTATTTTTGTAAATATGTTTTTTTTCTTTTTTTATTTCTGTCTTTTGCTATTCAAGTGGAATGTATGGGGAGGAGTCTGGGATGTATGGGGAGGAGTCTGGGATGTATGGGGAGGAGTCTGGGATGTATGGGGAGGAGTCGGGATGTATGGGGAGGAGTCTGGGATGTATGGGGAGGAGTTTGGGATGTATGGGGAGGAGTTTGGGATGTATGGGGAGGAGTCGGGATGTATGGGGAGGAGTCTGGGATGTATGGGGAGGAGTTTGGGATGTATGGGGAGGAGTTTGGGATGTATGGGGAGGAGTCGGGGATGTATGGGGAGGGGTTTGGGATGTATGGGGAGGGGTTTGGGATGTATGGGGAGGAGTCTGGGATGTATGGGGAGGAGTCTGGGATGTATGGGGAGGAGTCGGGGATGTATGGGGAGGAGTCTGGGATGTATGGGAGGAGTTTGGTATGTATGGGGAGGGGTTTGGCATGTATGGGGAGGAGTCGGGATGTATGGGGAGGAGTCTGGGATGTATGGGGAGGAGTTTGGGATGTATGGGGAGGAGTTTGGGATGTATGGGGAGGAGTCGGGGATGTATGGGGAGGGGTTTGGGATGTATGGGGAGGAGTCTGGGATGTATGGGGAGGAGTCGGGGATGTATGGGGAGGGGTTTGGGATGTATGGGGAGGAGTCGGGATGTATGGGGAGGAGTCTGGGATGTATGGGGAGGAGTTTGGGATGTGTGGGGAGGAGTTTGGGATGTATGGGGAGGAGTCGGGGATGTATGGGGAGGAGTCTGGAATGTATGGGGAGGAGTCTGGGATGTATGGGGAGGAGTTTGGGATGTATGGGGAGGGGTTTGGGATGTATGGGGAGGAGTCGGGATGTATGGGGAGGAGTCTGGGATGTATGTGGAGGCCGACAAAAAGTTGTGTAATTTCTAAACGGTTCTCACTATATGGATGAAAATACCCTCAAATTAAAGCTGACAGTCTGCACTTTAACCTCATAGTTGTTGTGTCATTTTAAGTCCAAAGTGCCAGAGCCAAAACAGCAAAGAACGTGTCACTGTCTCGTTGTATTTCTCTCTCTTTCTCTTCCTTGCTTGATCTCTCTCTCTCTCTCTCTCTCTCTCTCTCTCTCTCTCTCTGTCTCTCTCTCTCTGTCAATTCAATTCAATTCAATTCAATTCGCTTTATTGGCATGACGTAACAATGTACATATTGCCAAAGCTTACTTTGGATATTTACAATATAAAAAATAAATAAAAATGAGAATCAAAAATTGTCAACGGGACAACAGTAACAACAATAACCAACGGTCAATATAACCATACATTCAACAATAACAATAATCATACAGTTGAGGACATGTGCAGGTTTATTGGTCTGTCAGACACTGTCCCTCAACTTATGGCAGGCAGCAATGTAGTGCGCTGCCAACCCACAGCTCTCTGCGTCCTCCCCCAACAGGATGGGTAGCCTATCCTCATCAGAGAGGTCTTTAAAACCTTGAATAAGGATTTCAAATTTGGGGAAATGACACTCTCTAATTGTTTTATATTTTTTACATTTTGTCAGGAAATGCAGCTCCGTCTCAGGTTCTGCTGTTGTGCAGTGGTTGCACAGCCTTTCCTCTACAGGGAGCCAGGTTTTCCTGTGTCTACCCTTCTCAATGGCAAGGCTGTGCTCACTGAGCCTGTACTTTGTCAAGGTTTTTCTAAGGTTTTGATCAGTAACCATGGTCAAATATTTAGCCATAGTGTACTGTCGATTTAGGGCCAGATAGCACTGTCTCTCTCTCGCTCTCTCTCTCTCTCTCTGTCTCTCTCTCTCTCTCTGTCTCTCTCTCTCTCTCTCTCCCTGTGTCTCTCTCTCTCGCTCTGTGTCGCTCTCTCTCTGTGTCTCTCTCTCTCTCTCCCTGTGTCTCTCTCTCTCTCTGTGTCTCTCTCTCTCTCTGTGTCTCTCTCTCGCTCTCTCTCTCTCTCCCTGTGTCTCTCTCTCTCTGTGTCTCTCACTCTCTCTCTCTGTGTCTCACTCTCTCTCTGTGTCTCTCTGTGTCTCTCTCTGTCTCTCTCTGCTTATAGATGCAGTCACGTCAGGAATTGAGTTCATTTCAAATTATGCCACCCACCCATCTTAAATGTCCCTGGCAACTGAGATGAGGCTTTGATGCCAGGGCTAAGGAGACACACGGTCACAAGGCCCATACTGAAACACATGGAAACACACTGAAACACAGCCCATCAGGTGATATCCTGTCCCGGCTAGGTTAGAACTACATATTTGTCTTCCTCTTTTATGACATGGAAATGACTTGGCCCTGTTCCAAGACACCGTTTAAGAGAAATATGCTGTGTGCAAAAACACTTGTCATACAATCACTTCAGGGCAATAGCCAGGAGGTCAGAGGTCAGGGACTGGAGAGACAGACATAATGGAGGATTACGGGCAACTAAGAAACCATGTGAAACTCTAGGGCTGCATCCCAAATGGCACCTTCTTCCCTATGTAGTACACTACTATAGACCAGAGCCCTATTCCCTATATAGTACACTACTTTAGACCAGAGCCCTATTCCCTATGTAGTACACTACTATAGACCAGAGCCCTATTCCCTATGTAGTACACTACTTTAGACCAGAGCCCTATTCCCTATGTAGTACACTACTATAGACCAGAGCAATATTCCCTATGTAGTACACTACTATAGACCAGAGCCCTATTCCCTATGTAGTACACTACTATAGACCAGAGCCCTATTCCCTATGTAGTACACTACCTTAGACCAGAGCCCTATTCCCTATGTAGTACACTACCTTAGACCAGAGCCCTATTCCCTATGTAGTACACTACTATAGACCAGAGCCCTATTCCCTATGTAGTACACTACTTTAGACCAGAGCCCTATTCCCTATGTAGTACACTACTTTAGACCAGGGCCCTATTCCCTATGTAGTACACTACTATAGACCAGGGCCCTATTCCCTATGTAGTACACTACCTTAGACCAGGGCCCTATTCCCTATGTAGTACACTACTATAGACCAGGGCCCTATTCCCTATGTAGTACACTACTATAGACCAGAGCCCTATTCCCTACATAGTACACTACTTTTGACCAGAGCCCTATGGGAATAGGGGGGCTTTTGGGACCCATATTTGTGTTTGTACAGCGAGAGACTGAAGGGGAAATGCGGTAGACGATAGAGGCAGGCTCTGCCAAGCTCCTCTCCCAGGCATCAATACTTCTCCCTGGGTACCTGCTCAGACAGAATGCCCTGGGAGTCACTGGAGCTTCAAGCTTCCCGCAGGCCCTCTGAGAGAAGATATACACCGTAACCTATTGGTTACATCAGGATATTGTTACAGAGGAAGTGTCCTTAATGAATTTACGCCATGGGACTTCACTGTAAAACAACCAGAGGAGAATGACATATTGTTATTGATGACAGTGTCAACAGTGTAGAGAATGAGACCTACAGTACTGTCACCTGGGTTAGGAGTGGCTTCTCTTTGTAGATCTCTCCGAGGAGAATACACTTGTGTTTACACACACACACGGACAGACACACGAACACACGAACACACAAACACACACACACACGAACACACACACACGTCCCCCCTCCCTGCCCCCACTCAACATAAACATCTGTCTTGGGGTGGATGTGGCCTACCTTGTTGCATGCTTGTAGTGAGGTTCCCATACAGCAGAAGCGATTGCAGAGAACAGTGAGCTGCACCGGAAACCCATAGGCTGCTGTGAAACGGTTTGTAGCTTTACTCATAGTGTGTCAGCCACGCCTTCACTCACTCATCTCAGCTCCCAGATAAGACTGAGGGTCTGAGGTGTTTGGTTGGTTTATTTGTTGCAGAAGGTTTATAGCCGTACAGCTGCCTGCTTGTGTGGTGAGACTAAACAGTATGCTTAACATTAAGCAGGTTCTTTGGGGTGGTATGGAATTATGGCATTTTGCAGGTAATGTTATCTAAAACATACAGGAAAAACATCATTTCTTACTGAGTTTAGTTTTGTACGATACAGTTTGTGGTGTTGATGATCAGATGTAACGTGTTCTAGAACTGTTCCATGACATCTACCCCCCCCCCCCCTTTTCATCTTCCCCCACAGCCGAGGCCAATCATGAGTTGGGGGTGGGAACTCGCTCCCCGGAGCCGTCCACTCCCAGCCCCACTCCGAGGAGGGCGGGGCCAGGGGAGCATGACCTCTTGACCTGTGGGAGGTGCCAGACCAACTTCCCTCTGGGAGACATCCTGGTCTTCATAGAGCATAAGAGACGGCTGTGCAGTGGGGGAGGCCGCGCCCCTGGGGGGTTCTCCAAACCGGGCGAGAGGGGGAACCCCGTCTTGCTGCGGGGAGGGGCGGTGCCGGTGGAGGTGGGGGTGCAGGTGACCCCACATGGGGAGGAGGAAGAGGAGAGGAGGCTGACGCCCGCTAAAGGAATCTGTCCCAAGCAGGAAAGAGGGAACACAGGTAGGAAATCAGAACTCACTCTGAGCTTTGCCACTCAATTACACACCCACCCACACACACACACACACACACAC
>NC_042991.1:33686101-33691101 GCF_901001165.1 Salmo trutta
GAGAGACCATATGAACTGACAGAGAGAGAGAGACCATATGAACTGACAGAGAGAGAGAGAGACCATGTGAACTGACAGAGAGAAAGAGACCATATGAACTGACAGAGAGAGACCATATGAACTGACAGAGAGAAAGAGACCATATTAACTGACAGAGAGAGAGAGAGACCATATTAACTGACAGAGAGAGAGACCATATGAACTGACAAAGAGAGAGACTATATGAACTGACAGACAGAGAGAGAGACCATATGAACTGACAGAGAGAGAGACCATATGAACTGACAGAGAGAGAGAGAGAGACCATATGAACTGACAGAGAGAGAGAGACCATATGAACAGACAGAGAGAGAGAGAGACCATATTAACTGACAGAGAGAGAGAGAGACCATATGAACTGACAGAGAGAGAGACCATATGAACTGACAGAGAGAGAGACCATATGAACTGACAGAGAGAGAGAGAGAGACCATATGAACAGACAGAGAGAAAGAGACCATATTAACTGACAGAGAGAGAGACCATATGAACTGACAAAGAGAGAGACCATATGAACTGACAGACAGAGAGAGAGACCATATGAACTGACAGAGAGAGAGACCATATGAACTGACAGAGAGAGAGAGAGAGACCATATGAACTGACAGAGAGAGAGAGAGCCCATATGAACTGACAGAGAGAGAGAGACCATATGAACTGACAGAGAGAGAGAGAGAGACCATATGAACTGACACAGAGAGAGAGACCATATGAACAGACAGAGAGAGAGAGAGACCATATTAACTGACAGAGAGAGAGAGAGAGAGAGACCATATGAACTGACAGAGAGAGAGACACCATATGAACTGACAGAGAGAGAGACCATATGAACTGACAGAGAGAGAGAGACCATATGAACTGACAGAGAGAGAGAGACCATATGAACAGACAGAGAGAGAGAGACCATATGAACTGACAGAGAGAGAGACCATATGAACTGACAGAGAGAGAGAGACCATATGAACTGACAGAGAGAGAGAGACCATATGAACTGACAGAGAGAGAGACCATATGAACTGACAGAGAGAGAGAGACCATATGAACAGACAGAGAGAGAGAGCAGATATGAACTGACAGAGAGAGAGACCATATGAACTGACAGAGAGAGAGACCATATGAGTGCAAATCAATCCCAGAACAACAGCAAAGGACCTTGTGAAGATGCTGGAGGAAACAGGTACAAAGTATCTATATCCACAGTAAAACGAGTCCTATATCGACATAACCTGAAAGGCTGCTCAGCAAGGAAGAAGCCACTGCCACAAAACCGCCATAATAAAGGCAGACTACGATTTGCAACTGCACATGGGGACAAAGATCATACTTTTTGGAGAAACGTCCTCTGGTCTGATGAAACAAAAATAGAACTGTTTGACCGTAATGACCATCGTTATGTTTGGAGGAAAAAGGGGGAGGCTTGCAAGCCGAAGAACACCGTCCCAACCGTGAAGCACGGGGGTGGCAGCATCATGTTGTGGGGGTGGACAACAATGTTAAGGTATTGGAGTTGCCATCACAAAACCCTGATCTCAATCCTATGGAAAATTTGTGGGCAGAACTGAAAAAGTGTGTGCGAGCAAGGAGGCCTACAAACCTGACTCAGTTACACCAGCTCTGTCAGGAGGAATGGCCAACATTCACTCAACTTATTGTGGGAAGCTTGTGGAAGGCTACCCGAAATGTTTGACCCAAGTTAAACGATTTAAAGGCAATGCTACCAAATACTAATTGAGTGAATGTAAACTTCTGACCCACTAGGAATGTGATGAAAGAAATAAAAGCTGAAATAAATCATTCTTTCTACTATTATTCAGACATTTCATATTCTTAAAATTAAGTGGTGATCCTAACTGACCCAAGACAGGGAATTTTTATTTGGATTAAATGTCAGGAATTGTGAAAAACTGAGTTTAAATGTATTTGGCTAAGGTGTATGTAAACTTCCAACGTCAACTGTCTGTCTGTCTGTCTGTCTGTCTGTCTGTCTGTCTGTCTGTCTCTCTCTCTCTCTCTCTCTCTCTCTCTCTCTCTCACTATTCCCTTAATCTTGTTTTCTCTCAACCACAAACACATATGATAGTCATCCATCAACCTCATCCAGCAACACATGATAGACAGCAGACACAGTGGGACCCCCCCCCCCCCCCCCCACACACACACACACATAAACACTACAGTTATGAGTCGATGAGTCAGGCTCACAGAGATGCCTCAGGAAGCTTAGCTAATGCACTTTTGGAGCTCAGTTTTTTGTTGTTGAGCGACTACAGAGACTGAGTCAAGAGCCATAGCTCTTACTGTCAGAGAGGTCTTTCCAGTTCTTTTTCACAGCTTGTCCCCGTGCCCTGAGAGATGCCTTGGAGGCTTGGAGCACAGCAGAGCAGCTCTCATAGTTTGCTACACGAGAGGCTGGTTGTTATTGTCTGTCTCTGGTTATGCTGCTGGAGATACATGATACACGAGAGGCTGGTTGTTATTGTCTGTTTCTGTTTATGATACCTGTATTGTTCCATTCACTCAGTTGACCTGCATCTCATGAGACATACAGGTCAGGGAGGCAGATATACATACCATAGACAGGTGTGTGTGTGTGTGTTTGTGTGTGTGCGTGTGTGCGCATGTGCGTGTTTGTCCTTGTATCCCACACACCGATTTGGCAGCCCCGTCCCCTTAAAGCCTCCCTCTGTCTGTCAGGGCTTTCAGCAGGCCTAGTTCAGATTGGCTGCAGATGCACACACACACACACACACACACACACACACACACACACACACACACACACACACACACACACACACACACACACACACACACACACACACACACACACCGACAGAGCTCACACATATGTAAGTGGTTATAGTTGGCCTGGGCCTGGTTTGAGTTAGTTTGAGAGCCTTACCCTGGTCCTGCTACTGCCACCCTCACAGTGGCTATATGGTGTTCTGCTCTGCTCTGTTCTGCTCTGTTCTGTTCTGCTCTGTTCTTCTCTCTTCTGCTCTGTTCTGTTCTGTTCTGCTCTGTTCTTCTCTCTTCTGCTCTGTTCTGTTCTGTTCTGCTCTGCTCTGCTCTGCTCAATTCTGTTCTGTTCCGTTCTGCTCTGTTCTGCTCTGTTCTGCTCTGTTCTGTTCTGTTCTGCTCTGTTCTGTTCTGATCTGCTCTGTTCTGCACTGTTCTGTTCTGATCTGCTCTGTTCTGTTCTGCTCTGCTCTGTTCTGTTCTGTTCTGCTCTGCTCTGTTCTGCTCTGTTCTGTTCTGATCTGCTCTGTTCTGTTCTGCTCTGTTCTGTTCTGCTCTGTTCTGTTCTGCTCAACATAGCCTTCTATTGCCTGATTAGCCCCCATTATGACAAACAACAAACCATCGGAGCAGAGCTGAGAGGGGCATGCAGAGAAGGCAGAGAGGAGGGGAAGGAGGGGAAGCAAAGGGAGAAGGGGGCGAGGGGTGAGTTTGAAGGGGACCTCCGGGAGCCTCACAGCCAGGCTAATGAGAACCTGTTTACACCACCAGAGGGGTCAGATACAAGACCAGAGGGGTCAGATACACCAACAGAGGGGTCAGATACAAGACCAGAGGGGTTAGATACACCACCAGAGGAGTTAGATACAACACCAGAGGGGTCAGATACAACACCAGAGGGGTCAGATACACCACCAGAGGGGTTAGATCAAACACCAGAGGGGTTAGATACAAGACCAGAGGGGTTAGATACACCACCAGAGGGGTCAGATACACCACCAGAGGGGTCAGATACACCACCAGAGGGGTCAGATACACCACCAGAGGGGTTAGATACACCACCAGAGGGGTTAGATACAAGACCAGAGGGGTTAGATACACCACCAGAGGGGTTAGATACAAGACCAGAGGGGTTAGATACACCACCAGAGGGGTCAGATACACCACCAGAGGGGTCAGATACACCACCAGAGGGGTTAGATACAAGACCAGAGGGGTTAGATACACCACCAGAGGGGTCAGATACACCACCAGAGGGGTCAGATACAAGACCAGAGGGGTCAGATACAAGACCAGAGGGGTTAGATACAAGACCAGAGGGGTCAGATACACCACCAGAGGGTTCAGATACAAGACCAGAGGGGTCAGATACACCACCAGAGGGTTCAGATACAAGACCAGAGGGGTCAGATACACCACCAGAGGGGTCAGATACAAGACCAGAGGGGTTAGATACAACACCAGAGGGGTTAGATACACCACCAGAGGGGTCAGATACACCACCAGAGGGGTCAGATACACCACCAGAGGGGTCAGATACACCACCAGAGGGGTCAGATACAAGACCAGAGGGGTTAGATACACCACCAGAGGGGTCAGATACACCACCAGAGGGGTCAGATACAACACCAGAGGGGTCAGATACAAGACCAGAGGGGTTAGATTCAACACCAGAGGGGTTAGATACAAGACCAGAGGGGTCAGATACACCACCAGAGGGGTCAGATACAAGACCAGAGGGGTTAGATACACCACCAGAGGGGTTAGATACACCACCAGAGGGGTTAGATACACCACCAGAGGGGTCAGATACACCACCAGAGGGGTCAGATACACCACCAGAGGGGTTAGATCAAACACCAGAGGAGTTAGATACACCACCAGAGGGGTCAGATACAACACCAGAGGGGTTAGATACACCACCAGAGGGGTCAGATACACCACCAGAGGGGTCAGATACACCACCAGAGGGGTCAGATACAACACCAGAGGGGTTAGATACACCACCAGAGGGGTCAGATACAAGACCAGAGGTGTTAGATACAACACCAGAGGGGTCAGATACACCACCAGAGGGGTCAGATACAAGACCAGAGGGGTTAGATACAAGACCAGAGGGGTCAGATACACCACCAGAGGGGTTAGATACACCACCAGAGGGGTCAGATACAACACCAGAGGGGTCAGATACACCACCAGAGGGGTCAGATACACCACCAGAG
>NC_042991.1:33696101-33738601 GCF_901001165.1 Salmo trutta
AACTAAACACAGGTAGACAGCCAGGCCACACACACACGCTCCACACACACACACGCTCCACACAGACACACGCTCCACACAGACACACGCTCCACACAGACACACGCTCCACACAGACACACGCTCCACACAGACACACGCTCCACACAGACACAGACTCCAGTAACTGTGGCGACGTGTGCCGTCTTGGCTCAGTGATTGGTTAGACAGAGCCCCGGGGAGGCAGGTCAGCGAGTTAATGAGAGGCTCATTTACTGAAACGGTCTGTTCTTCTCTCAATCAGTGCTGTGTGTGTGGAGCCATTTTAAAGAGCCTTTATTTGATCACTAAAGATGCTGATCCGGGGCCGGGAACACGACAGAATCAGAGTAGGACCCTGGCGGTAGACCCACATAACAGGAACAAGTGGATGCATATGCCTAGTGAGCACCACAAACTCTATTTCTCTCTCTATTTCGCTCTCTCTCCCTCTCTCTGTCTCCCTCTCTCTCTCTCTATTGCTCTCTCTCTCTCTATTTCTCTCTCTCTATTTCTCTCTCTCTATTTCTCTCTCTCTATTTCTCTCTCTCTCTCTCTCTAACTCTCTCTATTTCTCTCTCTCTCTCTCTCTCTCTCTCTCTCTCTCTCTCTCTCTCTCTAAACATAAATATAGGTTGTATTTACAATGGTGTTTGTTCTTCACCGCTTGCCCTTTCCTTTTGGCAACAGGTCACAAATCTTGCTGCTGTGATTGCACACTGTGTTATTTCACCCAATAGATATGGGAGTTTATCAACATTTTGTGGGTCTGTGTAATCTGAGGGAAATACAGTTGAAGTTGGAAGTTTACATACACTTAGGTTGGAGTCATTAAAACTCGTTTTTTAACCACTCCACAAATTTCTTGTTAACAAACAATAGTTTTGGCAAGTCGGTTAGGACATCTACTTTGTGCATGACACAAGTCATTTTTCCAACAATTGTTTACAGAGAGATTATTTCACTTATAATTCACTGTATCACAATTCCAGTGGGTCAGAAGTTTACATACACTAAGTTGACTGTGCCTTTAAACCTCCCTTTGCCAAGATAACAGGTCTGAGTCTTCTCCTATAATGCGTAATGAGGTAGGTTGGAGAACACTTGACAAGGGATCTGAGACCATTCCTCCATACAGAATCTCTCCAGATCCTTCAGATTCCCAGGTCCAAGCTTGTGGACTCTCCTCTTCAGCTCATCCCACAGTTTTTCTATGGGGTTTGGTTCAGGGGACTGGGAAGACCATGGCAAAACCTTGATTCTGTGGTCAGTGAACCATTTTTGTGTTGATTTTGAGGTGTGTTTTGGATCATTGTCCTGCAGGAAGATCCAACCACGGCCCAGTTTAAGCTTCCTAGCAGAGGCAGTCAGGTTTTGATTTAATATCTTCTGGTACTTGATGGAGTCCATGACACCATGTATCCTAACAAGTTGTCCAGGACCTTTGGAAGAAAAACAGCGCCACAACATCAAAGATCCACCCCCATGGATGAGGTACTTTTCTGCATGGCTATCTTTCTGTCTACGCCAAACCCACCTCTGGTGTTTGCTTCCAAAAAGCTCAATTTTCGTCTCATCTGACCATAGAACCCAGTCACATTGAAAGTTCCAGTAACGTTTGGCAAACTGTCTCCGCTTGAGTTTGTTGTTTGATGACAGGAAAGGCTTTTTTTTATGGCAACCTTCCTGAACAACTTGTGGTTATGTAGGTGGCGTCTGATCATAGTTTTGGAGACTTTCTGACCCCAAAACCCAACTAACGTCTGCAATTCTCCAGCTGTGATCCTTGGAGATTTCTTGTCCACTCAAACCATCCTCCTCACTGTGCTCGAGGGGGGGGGGGGGGTCAATATAGGACACACGTTCTCTTCCAGGCTGATTGTTAACATCTCCAGTTGTTTTAAACTTCTTCATTATTGCCCTGATCGTGGAAATGGGCATTTTCAACCATTGAGCTATTTTCTTAAAGACATTTCCTGATTTGCGCAGCTCAACAACCTTCTGTCACACATCATTACTGTATTCTCAGGTCTTTCCAATAGTGATGGATGACTAAGGGAACTTGGCCTGTGTGTCACCTCATATTTATACCCCAGTGAAACAGGAAGTCATGGCTTACCACTTAAGTGTTCCTAATCACTCAGGTGAACTTAAAAACATCAAATATGAATGGGAATATACTTCAGCTAGATTTTACTCATAAGAATTTCTAGGGGTGACAATAATTGTGGCACACATGTTTTGGAGAAAAATATTTATTTCACATTTATTTAAAAAAAATCATTTTACTTCAATTTAAGGTTTGATTTTGGTGAATATTTTGAATTAAATACCAAGAGGATAAACAGCAAAGACCTTTTTTTCACAGCCATTTTGCTCATATTTACCAACGGTGCCAATATTAGTGGAAGGCACTGTAGGTTTCAACACTACCTTCCTTCCATCTATAGCATTTCTTAATATTATTCCGTTCCTTTGGTTTTGATGCCTCATGATTGAGTATTGCTCTGTTCAAGTAGGCGCTCTGAGAGACTCTGGGTTGAGGTCAGTGATAAGTAGTCTACAGTACTACTGCCAAGAGATGAGCTATAGGTGTACCTAACAGAGGAGTCCCTTCAAAGCCCACAGTACCATTGACTATGTACATACACAGCGTGCGACAGAGCTGCAGTAGTTGTGACCCGTTTTTGTTGGTTATGTTGTCGTAGTTGTGTCTAGGGGGTCATATGGGGGAGGGAATGCTGTCACCCTCACGGGGGCGTCTCTCTCAATTAAATTCAATTAAATTCAATTTGCTTTATTGGCATGACGTAACAATGTACATATTGCCAAAGCTTATTTTGGATATTTACAATATGAAAAAAAAAAAAGAGAGAATCAAAATTGTCAACGGGACAACAGTAACAACAATAACCGAGGGTCAAAATAACCATACATTCAACAATAACAATAAGCATACAGTAGAGGACATGTGCAGATATATCTCTCTCTCTCTTCCTTTCTCAGCTCCCTCTTTCTCTCCCTGTCTCTCCCTCGTCATATATCGTTCGTTCCCCCACACCACACCACACACACACACACACACACACACACACACACACACACACACACACACACACATTAATATTATCCTGCCCCTAGGTAGCCCCGGGTTTGTTTGCATATAGTTTGTATTGCTCATATATGCATATGTGTTTGTCTGAGGAGATCACACTAACCATTCTCTCACTCAGGTTATCATCTCATATTCTCTCACTCAGGTTATCATATGATATTCTCTCACTCAGGTTATCATATGACATTCTCTCATGTAGAGCTCTGTGATAAAGTCGACTGTCCTGGGAGAATAGAATACCTCTCTCACGTCATGTTGTTATGTCGGTGTACAGCAGGGTCGTGTGAAAAGGTCATTGAGATCCTAGTTTTATATGCTGTCGTTCCAGACATGCCAAAAGATAATATATGTATGTTGATTATGCCTATGTTATTATGTAGGCGATTCAGAACTCTATTGCAGTATGAGTCAGTCATGCATTCCTTTCTATAGTTTTCTCATGTTAGTCATTTAGCAGACACCTCTTATTAAAATAGGAACCAACCACTTACAATCTCTCCCTTTTTCTTGCCCCCCCCTCTTTCTCAGGTAAAGATGAGCCGTCCAGCTACATCTGCACTTCCTGTAAACAGACCTTTACCAGCGCCTGGTTCCTGCTCCAGCATGCCCAACACACCCACGGCATCCGCATCTACCTGGACACACACCCCTCCAACTACACCCTCACCCCTCGCATGGGTGGGGGAGACTCCCTCCCTCGTTCTCCCTTACCAACCTTCCTGGGGGACACCTCTAACCCCTTTCACCTCCTCCGGATGGCGGAGCCACTACTCAGGGAGCACCACCCCCAACATCCCCAACATCCTCACCACCCCCGTCCCCCTCCGGGCTATCTGGACACACGGCTCCCTGCCACCCCACCCTTCGTCAGACCCCCGCCCCCCAGACATCTCCTGGAGCGCCTGGGTCCAGAGGAGATGGGGTCCCTGCTCTTCCAGCACCCCAGTGCCTTCGAGAGGGTGATGCGTCTGACCCCAATGGAACCTCCTTCCATGGACTTCTCCAGAAGGCTCAGAGAGCTGGCGGTTGGCAACAATACTAACAACGGAGGCCCTACACCTCCTCTCTCGCCCACCCGGGTGCCCCCCATGCACCGCCTGCTGAGTCCAACTCTCTTCCAGTCGGGCTCCAAGCCTCCACCGTTCCTCACCTACCCCCCACTGCCCCCCACGCCTCAGGGAAACGCCACCACTCCTCCCCAGGGCCAGAACCAGGCCCAGGTATGTGCAGTGTGTCCTGGGATATATGCTGATGTATGTCTTGTAATGTCTTATATGTATTACAGAATTGCTTGTAATGTTGCCAAGATATTTCCCCTATGGGACAATAAATAATTAATTTGTTCATTCATTCATTCATTCATTCATTTATTCATTCAGGTCCAGGCCCAAGCCAAGTCCAAGTCCTGTGAGTTCTGTGGGAAGACCTTCAAGTTCCAGAGCAACCTGATAGTCCACAGACGGAGTCACACAGGAGAGAGGCCCTACAAGTGTCATCTGTGTGACCATGCCTGTTCTCAAGCCTCCAAGCTGAAGAGACACATGAAGACACACATACACAAGTCAGGCTCCATGGGTAGCTCCCCTGAACAGGGGAACAGAGGAGAGGGAGGAGAGGGGGAGGAGAAGAGCAGAGAGGGGGAGGGAAGAATGGGGATGGACAACGAGGAGGAGGAAGAGGATGAGGAAGAGGAAGAAGAGGAAGAGGAAATTGAGGATGAGGAGGAGATGAGGAACGGCCTAAGTAGGCCTGAGTCTAACCTGAGCATGGATTCAGAGTTCCACAAGAACAGGAAGAATGGGTCGAGGCCTTCCCCAGACGTGAAGCCTCATGGTGGGGATAGAGTGACGGAGAGCGGAGGGGTGGGTATCATGCACCCATACAACCACCTGGACAATCACCTGAGACTGGCCCCTTCCAAGAAGACCATGAGTCTGGACAGGGAGAGGCAGCCTAATAGAGAGTCGAGAGAAGGGGGAGATGCAGGGAGGGGGGAGATGGAGATTGAGAGGGACAGAGAGCGAGCGTTGGACAGGGCGATGGACAGAGCGATGGACAGAGAGAGAGAGATTGAACGAGAGGAGAGGCCCTTGATGAACGGAAGGATTAGTGGGTCAGAAGACTCTTTCACTGGACTGTTCCACCGCCGGCCCACCCCCATCACCAGCCCCAACCCCTCCAACAAGAGAATCAAGGTAAGAACCCCCTTTTAGCTACTCCTTGAAGTGACTTTTATTCTTCTTGTTGTGTTTTTATGTTTTCTTATGTTTGTCGTTTACACAACTGTTTCCTACACTATAAAACAGACTTTTAGACTGCTGAAACAAGTACATCATTTTTCTCTTATCTAGTTGGATTGTTTTACTGGGATTAGATTAGTTAAATTCAGTGTAAATAAACTTTAATTTCATTCTATTTGATGTGAAGGTTGAGAAGGAGTTGGAGCTTCCCGCGGCTCCGACCCTCATCTCCCCAGAGAACATGTATTCCCAGCTCCTGGCCGGCTACGCCGCCTCACGCCACTTCATCAGAGAACCCTTCCTCCACGGCTTCAGTGACGCCCACCAGTCCCCCTTCGCCACCTCCTCAGAGCACTCCTCATCCGAGACAGGTTCCCTCCGCTTCTCCACCTCTCCTGGGGAATTCCTGGAGGGAGTGGGAGCATCGGGCCGCAGCGGAAGCTCCACCCCTCACCTCCTGCGGGGTCCCGGGCCGGGTCGACCCCCTAGTAAGGAGAGCCGACGGAGCGACACCTGTGAGTACTGTGGGAAGATATTCAAGAACTGCAGCAACCTGACGGTGCATCGGCGCAGCCACACGGGAGAGAGGCCCTACAAGTGTGACCTGTGCAGCTACGCCTGCGCCCAGAGCTCCAAGCTAACTCGCCACATGAAGACCCACGGGCAGTTTGGGAAAGAAGTGTACCGCTGTGATATCTGCCACATGCCCTTCAGCGTCTACAGCACCCTGGAGAAACACATGAAGAAGTGGCACGGGGAACACTTGATGGCCAGTGACGTCAAACTGGAGGAGGCTGAGAGAGGCTAAAGCTAATGCTAGGCTAAAGCTAATGCTAATGCTAGGCTAACACCTCAGACTCATTCTGAATGAACACTTACAGGACTTCAACACGGGGCTTGGCTGGATAATCTTTCTCTTCTTGAATATTTTTTGGGACAATTTAATGTACGTAATTCTGTTTTTGTTTGTTCTTTTTGTCACAGAAACTGCCACCTGAGAAATATAAACAAAGAGAAACATGGGATGGGGGATTTTTCTAGAAACCTTTAGTTTCCTGCCAACTATTGATCTATCTGAGGATTTGATCATTTAGGAATCCATTGAGCCTTTCTACTGTGCAATAATGTCTGTATTTATTGGAGTTTTGTAAAGATATTGGGCATGTGCAGGTACATCTTTGTGGGGTTTTATAGGGAATTAGATAGCTAGCTAGTAAGTTAAAAAAATATGATGAAGATTTTTTTTCTAAAAAACACATAACTTGAAACAGGTCACACTTGATTAGAAATACGAATTTAATTTTGATTTGTTAATTAAAAAAACAATCCTTTAAGGAAACTATAAGTAAATAAGTAAACTTCTTAAATTATGATAAGCAATTATTTATTTTTTATCTGTAATATTAATATCCTATTAGGTCAACAGCAGACTACAATCCATCTCCTCATCTTTGACATAAAGCACTGAATGTCAATATGACAATAGAATATACATTTTGGGATTTCAAAAATCCCAAACGTTGATGTTTTAAAAATCTGAAGAGATTACAGGCAATTTTATACAAACTATTATTTTTTAATATCAGCATGTGTTGTAGAATTGTCTAAAGGAAATTATTATTATGATTGAATCCAGTCCCCACATTCCCAATATTAGCCGGGGACATAAATAGCGGCTGCAGACGTTGACATAAACTCCTTAGATGCAGGATTAAATCACCGTGGGAATATTTAAAATATATCAGTTCAAACTTGCTGTAGTAAATGTGGAAAGGAGAACAGTCCTATAAAACTTTATGTGTGTGGATGTTTTGGGAAGAGTAAACCGTTTTATTTCATCAAACATTATGTAAATATTAGATTTACTTTGATCCATCATTATTAACAGAAACTAAATGTATACTAGCCCCATATTTTACATTCAGAATGTCCACTCTAACTAAAACAATCAAAGATCAGTGGCTCGAGTTATTTAAGTTCTGAATAATATATATTGTTGTTGCAACCATTCACTAGATAATTGCAATACAGGTCCTCTCAATAGTACTTCCTTCCTATGATCATACTGTTTACATTTGAACAACATAGCGGCAATGTCCCTTACACCCTCTTGACACTTGATAAAGCTTAATCAAAACCAATTTGTTAAGTTAAACTTTTAAACATTCTACATTGTACTGTACATTCCACTTCTAGAATCATGTCATTGTTCCTTCTGGGGAATTCTTGAACAGTAGTGTTCTCGTCGTCCAGGGTGAGTTCTGATCCCCTCAGGATTCAGCAAAACGGTCTCAGAATGGAATTCATATCAATGCCTGTGTTTCTCCACTGTGTGCTCTAAGCCTCAATCTGCCTGCCTGCTTTCACAGTTCACTAACTCAGCATTCATGTATTAGTAGAGCAGCTTTGAAAAGGAAAAGGTGGGGGTTGTTCATTTTGCTTCACAAAGCGATATGGGGGTTTAACGCCCAATAACAGATTTGTGAAGACACTGTACGTGGCGTTCGTGGCTTTTAGGGATTTACAATTTGTGATTTTCAACTGCGAGGAATGAGGATGGCTCATCCTTGGATGAATCTAAAAAAGCCTATTTGAGTTACATTGAGTTATGGTAATAATGTTCAGCACAGCTGTTAGACTGATGGCCACATGACCTTGAGATCTGATTGGATCATTCTTGAG
The DNA here is from genome assembly GCF_901001165.1 of Salmo trutta. NCBI lineage: Eukaryota > Metazoa > Chordata > Actinopteri > Salmoniformes > Salmonidae > Salmo > Salmo trutta. The sequence goes on from NC_042991.1 coordinate 33,704,157, forward strand.
GTAGAAAATGAAAGATTGAAATAGAGAAAATGGAGAGAGGATAGAGGGAGCGAGGGAGAGAGACATAGAAGGAAAGAAAGAGAGAGAGAGAGAGACCCAAGCAAGGATCAAAGTCATTCAAATGAAATTGAAAGCATATGAAAAGTGTGTTTTAACCCAAATGCATCTCTACTGGTCAAATCTAATACCAAGGACATCAGAGAGAGAGAAAGAGGACCAATATAAGGGAAGATTGAGGCCACATCTTCCCTTAATACAACCATCTTCAATAGAGATAATCACCTCACCTCAAAGATATCACTTCACACAGCCTGTTTTAAATGTGCTGTGTGTGTTTAGTCAAGTGGACATGGGTGTGCTCTCGAATGAGAATCTTCCTATTTATCATCATCTTGTTGACAGAAATCAGATTCTTACACAAAACACTCATCTCATAATGGTCCTCTATTTCAGATCAGCATGTGGAAACGGAATAGATTAGTTATCATAATGTATGAGACTGACTGAAAAGGTGTTGATACCATAGAGACATGCATTTGGGGAAATCACATGTTGGTATTCAGTAAGAGTACATCTTTAGCGTATTCCAATACGTTTCTTTTTTATCAGTTCTCACTTCTGAACAAGTTTGATAATAACTATTATAACTGTTATTATCGCAATGGAGACAGCGAGAGAGGAGAAACCTACAATTCCCACTTCTGAACAAGCTTCATATATTCCATCCAAATTATGGATGCTAGAGAGTTATTTTATGGCATTGAGAAACCAGGAAGCAAGACCCGCAAAACAGAACTAGTCATTTCAGACAATAACATTCAGTCCCAGAATAATGTTTACAGTGTTGAAGTATGTTAATGATAAAATCCTCTGTGTTTTGAAATAACAAAGTATTCTTTTCTTCAATGTTTTGAATGCCATAACGAGCATTGTATGGTTATGATGGTGGAGGGATTTTAAGTAGATTTACATGAGTAGTTACGTATCATTTCTTGCTCACTGTATGACGATACACAGTGTCTTTGTAATATTGATAAATGATGCTGCATCTTTAAAACAAATGGTTCCAACATTCTGTTATTATTTTACCTTCCCAATCCAATTGTGATTCGATTCAAATGTTTAAAGTCGTTTTTTTTGGTAAATCTATCCTAATATGGATTAAAAAACATTTAAATTAGAAATCAGAATATCAGAATATCCAGAATATCAGAGGAATTTTGGGATTGGGATTCTGCAATGGGTTATGGGAGAAATGCTTTTTTTTTAAAATCAAATCAGTTTTAGGAGGCGTTCATGGACAATATTGTTATTTTTCTTCTCATGGTTGGTTGAAGTTCTTGTGATGGCACTTAAAATTTAAATTTGAACACATTTTCAACTTTCATGACTTTTACTCTTTGTACAAAAAATCTTTTTCCTTTTCTTTTTTGAGGGATTGTTGTGAAAAATAAGTAGTTTCAAAGCAGCAGCAGTAACGTCGGCTGTTTTGAACATATATGTATTTTTGTAATGTGTTGAAAAGAAAGTCAACAAATCCAATAAATGTTGCAATTGCCCATCTGAAGTATTTTTAACATGACTATCCCCATTACGGCTAAAACCTGAAGTAGTATTAACATGAATATCACCATTACTGCTAAAACCTGAAGTAGTATTAACATGAATATCACCATTACTGCTAAAACCTGAAGTAGTATTAACATTAATATCACCATTACTGCTAAAACCTGAAGTAGTATTAACATTAATATCACCATTACTGCTAAAACCTGAAGTAGTATTAACATTAATATCACCATTACTGCTAAAACCTGAAGTAGGATTAACATTAATATCCCCATTACGGCTAAAACCTGAAGTAGTATTAACATGAATATCACCATTACTGCTAAAACCTGAAGTAGTATTAACATGAATATCACCATTACTGCTAAAACCTGAAGTAGTATTAACATTAATATCACCATTACTGCTAAAACCTGAAGTAGTATTAACATGAATATCACCATTACTGCTAAAACCTGAAGTAGTATTAACATTAATATCACCATTACTGCTAAAACCTGAAGTAGTATTAACATGAATATCACCATTACTGCTAAAACCTGAAGTAGTATTAACATTAATATCACCATTACTGCTAAAACCTGAAGTAGTATTAACATTAATATCGCCATTACTGCTAACATCTGAAGTAGTATTAACATTAATATCACCATTACTGCTAAAACCTGAAGTAGTATTAACATGAATATCACCATTACTGCTAAAACCTGAAGTAGTATTAACATGAATATCACCATTACTGCTAAAACCTGAAGTAGTATTAACATTAATATCACCATTACTGCTAAAACCTGAAGTAGTATTAACATGAATATCACCATTACTGCTAAAACCTGAAGTAGTATTAATATGAATATCACCATTACTGCTAAAACCTGAAGTAGTATTAACATTAATATCACCATTACTGCTAAAACCTGAAGTAGTATTAACATTAATATCACCATTACTGCTAAAACCTGAAGTAGTATTAACATGAATATCACCATTACTGCTAAAACCTGAAGTAGTATTAACATTAATATCACCATTACTGCTAAAACCTGAAGTAGTATTAACATTAATATCACCATTACTGCTAAAACCTGAAGTAGTATTAACATTAATATCACCATTACTGCTAAAACCTGAAGTAGTATTAACATTAATATCACCATTACTGCTAAAACCTGAAGTAGTATTAACATTAATATCACCATTACTGCTAAAACCTGAAGTAGTATTAACATTAATATCACCATTACTGCTAAAACCTGAAGTAGTATTAACATTAATATCACCATTACTGCTAACATCTGAAGTAGTATTAACATTAATATCACCATTACTGCTAAAACCTGAAGTAGTATTAACATTAATATCACCATTACTGCTAAAACCTGAAGTAGTATTAACATTAATATCGCCATTACTGCTAACATCTGAAGTAGTATTAACATTAATATCACCATTACTGCTAAAACCTGAAGTAGGATTAACATTAATATCACCATTACTGCTAAAACCTGAAGTAGTATTAACATTAATATCGCCATTACTGCTAAAACCTGAAGTAGTATTAACATGAATATCACCATTACTGCTAACATTATCATCTCTTACATTACAATCAGTGCGTATTTAGTTGTTTATTTTACAAGACCCACCAGTAGTTATGTTGAATGTCTCATGACTGGTGCTTCAGTATCACCTGCTAACCACAACTTGATGTTACATAGAATCATATGAGTACTATTTTTACACTTAACAACCGATACCACCGGTAGGCTTGATTAAACCTGGTTGTCTCTAATGACTGGTGCTTGAAACCTTGCCCTCAGTAGCCCCGTTTATACCTGGTGCCTACATGGGTTCTTTGTCCTGATCTTGTCTACATTCTGATTGTGTCCACATTTCCAGAAATGTGTCTACACACATGGTATTAAAATATGTCTGTTATCCATCCACTGTGTCTGCATTGTGAACACATTTCCTGGTCCCTTCCTTTATGCAAATTACTTTTACAGCTATTCTTTCAAAATAATATTTATTTATTTATTGTAACATGCACATTGATGTAATCAGTCAAAGCTGCCAACTGACAATGATTTTTAAAGGGCAGAATAATGATGGTTTAAATGGTGTCTCTGTCCAGATCTGCCTAACCTTGTGAGATATCCAGACACAATGTGTCTGACTACCTCTGGAGGTGGGCAGGATAATCACAATCATATCACAATGAGTTGTTTTAATCATCTACACCTGTCTAAAAATGTGGGCACAATCAGAATGTGGACAAGATCAGGACACAAGTTAGAACTAGGTATAAACAAGGCTAGTATGCAGGTAGAACATCTGCCATCAATGTGACGCTATAAATCACAATATACTGACATTATTCTAATTCTTTATAGTACAGATAGGCACTGGTTAATAAGAGTGATTAACCCTTTCTCTAGTGATGGTTGCTTGAAGCCTTGGCCTCAGTTTGATAGTATTGAACGCTGGAACCAGACTGCGAGACATCTCACTCTCAACTTTTTTCAGGTTCATAAACAGTCAATGAACTAAGCAGACCAGACCCAGCTGCTAATGTATTGGTGCCTATGGGAGAGCCACCATGTTAAGCAGTCCGGAACTGACCATTTTTTCAATGGTAAACGACCTGAGTTGGACATCTTCATTTATCCACTATCTTTGACCAGAACACTTGAACCTACGTGACCCCTCGTGACCCCTTTGTGCTTCATTTCCTTATTTCCTGAAAGACCATGCAAGGTCTTATTAGCCAGACAGGTGGGGACTTTCACCAAAGACAACAATGGAGGTGGAGAGGAGGAGAGGACAAATACTTAACTAACTACTCCACCACCCAATTAACACACTGACACAATAACTGAGCCCTCAACTTGAAGGGGGGGGGGGACTAATAAGGTGGCAACACGAAATGCTTGGTAAACCAGAGGGGTGCGTTCAGTAGGGTGCAACTTTCTGAGTGTAATGTTGTAGATAAATAGTGTGATGCATGATTCTGAAGTCTACATGATGGGGTACTATGTGATTTACATTTACGTCATTTAGCAGACGCTCTTATCCAGAGCGACTTACAAATTGGTGCATTCACCTTATGATATCCAGTGGAACAACCACTTTACAATAGTACATCTATATCTTTTTTTTGGGGGGGGGGGGGTTAGAAGGATTACTATATCCTATCCCAGGTATTCCTTAAAGAGGTGGGGTTTCAGGTGTCTCCGGAAGGTGGTGATTGACTCCGCTGTCCTGGCGTCGTGAGGGAGCTTGTTCCACCATTGGGGTGCCAGAGCAGCGAACAGTTTTGACTGGGCTGAGCGGGAACTGTGCTTCCGCAGAGGTAGGGGGGCGAGCAGGCCAGAGGTGGATGAACGCAGTGCCCTTGTTTGGGTGTAGGGCCTGATCAGAGCCTGAAGGTACGGAGGTGCCGTTCCCCTCACAGCTCCATAAGCAAGCATCATGGTCTTGTAGCAGATGCGAGCTTCAACTGGAAGCCAGTGGAGAGAGCGGAGGAGCGGGGTGACGTGAGAGAACTTGGGAAGGTTGAACACCAGACGGGCTGCGGCGTTCTGGATGAGTTGTAGGGGTTTAATGGCACGGGCAGGGAGCCCAGCCAAAAGGGAGTTGCAGTAATCCAGACGGGAGATGACAAGTGCCTGGATTAGGACTTGCGCCGCTTCCTGTGTGAGGCAGGGTCGTACTCTGCGAATGTTGTATAGCATGAACCTACAGGATCGGGTCACCGCCTTGATGTTTGCGGAGAACGACAGGGTGTTGTCCAGGGTCATAATGTGATCATAACGGGGGTGAATCCTAGTTTCCACCTTTTTTCCCAGATTCTTTTTCTCTTAGTCATGAACTGATGTCAATAAGAGATTAACGATACGTTTCACTGGAATTTAGGATTCACTCCAATAGCTACCAGTAAATAATATTAATCCGTAGATTATCTTCAACCTGTGGAAGTGTTAGAAATATATATTGGCTCCAGAGCTCAGTTTACTAACTGATTTAGCAAATGGGGCCCTGCTGTGAGATCTATGAAACAGCTATAGATTACACAATCTATTCAATCTTTATGGCAGTAGTTCAGCGTTACGGTGTGATTTACATTTTGAAGGAGTAGACTGTATTCACGGTAAACTCTGCATATGTCGGCTTAATCGGAAATTACCTTTAAATTTCTATCACAAAATCTGTAACGCTTCAGCAAAACAGATTGAATAAAGATCTGCTTTAACTCAACCATGTGGTAAATATAGAGCCCAGCAAACACATATTAAGATGTTTGACCATAAAAAGCCAGATTACAAAGACAAGGCAGCTTGTAGAAGGAAGTCATTTGCTCATAAAATGCATAGATAATATCTCCGATATCTATAACACTTGATAGATAGTCTTGTTCCTAGAAGTATGTTATTTTTTTCATACACTGATGTAGCTCTCTCCGAAGATAAAGTAGAACAGATTAATTGATTTTTTTGTGGCCACAATAAATACTTTAGCTACAGTAGCTAACTATTTATGAGTAGCTGTAAAGTTTTGGTTGAAACAAATCTGATGAAGTAAGGCTGATATATGGGCTTAAAGAAAACCTTTTCCATCCTATTAGCAACTTGTCAAATGAGTCTGGGTAACATCTCCCGTCTTTAAACACAGCAACTATAAGCAACCATAAGTGACTACAATAACTTCCTTACTGTCAGTGGATATTCTACAGATCGTACTACCTCGGTTCTATGAAAAACATATGATTATCACACATGCACCAACGCACGCACACACATCAACAACAAAAAAGACAAGACATAAAATTCCATCATCATGCTCAATCACAAAACTGCATATTTCCACCCAGTTCCCAGGATGTGTATGAACTAGTGTCAAAGCTCCAAGTAGCTCTTCTACCCGCAGTCATCTGAGCACATCACTCCAAGCAGGTCTTCCACCACCAGTCATCTGAGCACGTCACTCCAAGCAGGTCTTCCACCACCAGTCATCTGAGCACATCACTCCAAGCAGGTCTTCCACCGCCAGTCATCTGAGCACATCACTCCAAGCAGGTTTTCCACCGCCAGTCATCTGAGCACATCACTCCAAGCAGGTCTTCCACCACCAGTCATCTGAGCACGTCACTCCAAGCAGGTCTTCCACCGCCAGTCGTCTCATCACATCACCAACAATCCCATTTGCCGGGGGATTAACTCACAATAAAAGAATGTGATGGCTTAAAGAAACAGTAGAAGAGGCAGGCTGCCCAGCCAGGCCCAGTGAAAGAGGGCTGATGGTAGGATGGGAAGGTGAATACTGTCTATAGTCATTAATTAAATCAGCCTGCACTTGATGAAATCAGATCACACTGGCAGGCCACAGGCTTCACAGTTAGTTTGTTTTTACGACATAATTACAGTCCAAATCAAATGAGAAGATTGAATATTTCACAGCGGCGAGCCGTAAGGCGAGCATGTGTCCAATTTCAACAATGACACTGACAAACCCGCCTGAGGGAGAAAGAGAGGGAGATATAGGGATAGAGATAGACTTCCCTGTAGCTCAGTTGGTAGAGCATGGTGTTTGCAACGCCAGGGTTGTGGGTTCGATTCCCACGGGGGGCCAGCACAGAAAAAAATGTATGAAATTGTATGAAATGTATGCATTCACTACTGTAAGTCGCTCTGGATAAGAGCGTCTATGTAAAATGTAAATGAGAGAGAGAAAGAGAGGGAGAGATGGAGAGAGAGAGATATAGGGATGGAGAGAGAGTGAGAAGGAGAGTATAGCGCCAGCCAGCCGCCCCACCGCAATAATTTACCTGCCTGTGTTTAGGTACTCTGGGGAGGTCTGGCTGAATACATTGGCATTACACCAGAGAGAAGGAGGGAGGTTGATGCAAGGAGAGAGAGAGAGAGAGAACGTTTGTGAGGGGGAGAGAGAAAGGTAGAGTCTGTGAGAGAGGGAGAGAGATAGAATGAGGGGAGAGCGAGAAAAAGAAAGCCAGTAAAAGAGAGAGAGCGAGAGCGAGATTGAATTGAGAGAAAGACTGGGAGAGATAGAAAGAGTCAAAGTGTATGGTTTTAGAGAGACTAAATATGGAGACAAAGTGTATGGTTTTAGAGAGACTAAATATGGAGACAAAGTGTATGGTTTTAGAGAGACTAAATATGGAGACAAAGTGTATGGTTTTAGAGAGACTAAATATGGAGACAAAGTGTACGGTTTTAGAGAGACTAAATATGGAGACAAAGTGTATGGTTTTAGAGAGACTAAATATGGAGACAAAGTGTATGGTTTTAGAGAGACTAAATATGGAGACAAAGTGTATGGTTTTAGAGAGACTAAATATGGAGACAAAGTGTATGGTTTTAGAGAGACTAAATATGGAGACAAAGTGTATGGTTTTAGAGAGACTAAATATGGAGACAAAGTGTATGGTTTTAGAGAGACTAAATATGGAGACAAAGTGTATGGTTTTAGAGAGACTAAATATGGAGACAAAGTGTATGGTTTTAGAGAGACTAAATATGGAGACAAAGTGTATGGTTTTAGAGAGACTAAATATGGAGACAAAGTGTATGGTTTTAGCAGGAAGATGAACAAACTCTTCGCTTGACTGTTCCTCTCCAGAGAGGTGTCAGAGATAACAGTTATCACATAGATAAAACACAGGATCAGCGTGGTAAAGACACAAGTCCCTATTGAACTGGAGTTGATCACCGCCTCTCTCACACGGTGAGGTTAATACGTGTTGTATCAGAACTTCTCAATGGGGAATGATATGCTCGTGTGATATGGTGGGCGTGCAGACTAAAGTAAACTGGAACATGTTGAACAATGGCCTCCGGTTGTCCTTTATTTTGAATGGGATTGTACGAACAACGGGCAGCAGCCAATTCATAGGACGCTTAGTTTATCATTTCTATTTGAAAAAAATGTACTTTCTATACCAGGCGACGTGTTTCTCCGGTGAATGAAACAGAAACATCCTCCCACTGAGTTGGTTTGCTAATTTTGTTTCCTTTCTGAAGAAGTAAGCATACATTTCCTGTACAGAGTCTTTGTTCCTCTCCAGGTCAGAACTTCCTTAGGGGATAGAATCCTCTGATTCTAGAAAACCACAGCTGTTGAGTGGTCGCGCTACAATCACACAGCTCAGCATCTCCTGACCACTCTTTCTAAACAGCTCTCTCTCTCTCTCTCTCTCTCTCTCTCTCTCTCTCTCTCTCTCTCTGTCTCTTTCCTTCTTTTCCTTGGTCCTTTTCTCTGTCTCTCTATCCATACCATCCCTCTTTTGATCCCTCCCTTTCTCGCTACCCTCCCAACTCTCTGCCCCCTCTCTGTCTCTCCCTGTCTCTCCCTCTTCCTTTTCCCTCCTTACATCCATCTCTCCCTCTATCTGGTTCCCAGGGGCTGCCCAGCTGGGGTGGATTTTCTCTGGTTGCAGTCTCTACCGCAACCTAGCGCAGCCTACCCTGCCTGTTGGGCCACCGGTCAGAGTCAGGGCCAGTAGATTAGTAACTAGATATAGACAGCAGGATCCCTGGGGGCCTGGTTAGCCTTTGATCCAGAGGAAACCGGGTTCTATGTGGCGGCTCTGTGTGGTCGAGGCCCTGGACCACAACCCTGCTGCCACCCTGTTCAGTAAAGGACGTGGTTTTACTGAGGACCGTGATTTCCCTGTGATTCTCCCTGTGACCAGTCCTTCTGGTTAAGGGAGAATGGACCTCCTTACCGCTGTCACTGTCGCTCACTTTGTTTCCCATGGCATACAAAGACATGCGTTGGAAAAAGACAGGGCGGGGGCCTTACATTACGATGGCTTAAAAGTGATGTGTAATGGCATGTCATATGTGAACTCTGGTGAACTATGGCATTGGCTGGTCGCTGGTAGTAGCGAGGTAGTGCTCAGTGGGGAACATCAAATAAAATCAAACTGTATGTGTCACATGCTTCTTAAACAACAGGTGTAGACTAACAGTGAAATGCTTCTTAAACAACAGGTGTAGACTAACAGTGAAATGCTTACTTACAGGCCCTTTCAAACAATGCAGACACAGATAATATAGAAATAATAGAAAAATAATAACACAAATAATAAATACACAATGAGTAATGATAACTTGTCTATATGGTGTACCTGTACCGAGTCCATGTGCAGGGGTACGAGGTAATTGAGGTAGATATGTACATATAGGTAGGGATAAAGTTACTAGGCAACAGGATAATAAACAGTAACTGGGACAGTCATTTGCTCAAGGACAGACGCTGGAAGATGAGAAGCAAGTAGAGGGAGTGAACATTTAATAAATAACCGACATGAAACAAACAAGGACAGCGTCTGGACAGGGGGAAACATAACGACAATAATGCTGACACGGGGATCAAACTGAGGAACAGACAGAAAAAGAGGAGGCAATCAATAAAGTGATGTAGTCCAGGTGAGTCCAATGAAGCGCTGATGCACGTAAAGGTTGTGACAGGTGTACGTAATGATGGGCAGCCTGGCGCCCGACAGGAGCGGGAGCGGGCGTGACAAGTCATAGTCTTGTATGTGATGAGTCAAAAGAGTTCGTGCAAAAAGGGTCAATGCAGATAGTCCGGGTAACTATTGGTTAACTATTTAACTAACAATTTAGCAGTCTTATGGCTTGGGGGTTGGTTCCAGACTAGGTGCATCGGTACCGCTTGCCGTTTGGTAGCAGAGAGAACAGTCTATGACTTGGGTAGCTGGAGGCTTTCACTATTTTTTGGGCCTTGCTCTGACACAACCTGGCATAGAGGTCCTGGATGGCAAGGAGCTCGGCCTCAGTGATGTACTGGGCTGTACGCACTACCCTCTGTAACGCCTTGCGGTCTGATGCCAAGCAGTTGCCATATCGAGCGGTGATGCAGCCAGTCAAAATGTCCTCAATGGTGCAGCTGTATAACTTTTTGAGGATCTGGGGCCCATGCCAAACCTTTTCAGCCTCCTAAGGGTTGAAGAGGCGTAGTAGTGCTCTCTTCAAGACTGTGTTGGTTTGTGTGGGCCATCATAATTCCTTAGTGATGTGGACACAGAGAAACTTGAAGCTCTCGACCTGCTCCACTACAGCCCCATTGATGTGGTTGGTCAGCCCTCAGTTTCCTGTAGTCCACAATCAGCTCCTTTGTCTTGTTGACGTTGAAGGAGATATTGTTGTCCTGGCACCACACTGCCAGGTCTCTGACCTTCTCCCTGTAGGCCGTCTCATCGTCATCGGTGGGCAGGCCTACCACTGTTGTGTCGTCTGCAAACTTAATGATTGTGTTGGAGTCGTGTGTGGCCACCAGAGCATATGAGCAGAGTTGAGCAGTTGGAAATCCCGCTCACCGCTTACTGCTCCGTAGCTCCATGTCCTCCGCTAAATACCGCTCTGTGCTCACAGGGGAGAAAAATGCTGCTCCAAATTCGCTCTGTTCATTAAATTCACAATTGAACCTAGACCCATCTATTTCTGTGACTACCTGGACCTACCAAATCCATATGGATTTGAAAGAAAAGTATTTGAATGAACATGAAAAGGTGAATGTAAGAAGCGAAGATCATTTCAAATAGGCTACATGTCATATTGAACAGCACAAAAATACTCTAAATAGGTCAGGAGCCAGACAGGGCTCCTAGGAAGGAACAGAAATGAATTATTTAGGCTATATTATTTCAATTATTTTAAGGCTAAAGCCTACAAAGAAAAACATTGTGAAGCATTTTGGAGTGTGACACAATAGGATGGTAAGGACATAAAGCCCTCAGCATTTAAACAACATTTCATTGTATTGAATCATTATAGTCTATAAATTGTGCATATAGGCTGAGACTTACTTAGAATTAAATGTAAATTGACTTATTAGTGCCTTTGAATTCATTTTTAGAAAGACAAGTTTGGCCAGTCTGGGGCTTCAGGCTCATGCGATGGTGCCTGGAGAGCAGGCCAGCAGCAGAGATGCTAAATACACATTTGGCCTCTCATGCCAGGCTAGGTAGAGATGCTAAACACCCTTTTGGCCACTCTTGCCAGGCTAGGTAGAGATGCTAAACACCCTTTTGGCCACTCTTTCTAGGCTGGACAGAGATGTAGAGTTTTTTTTTCTATAGGTAGGCCTAAAGGTTTTTTGTCAAAACAACCTAATCAAAACGGGAAGCTCCTTGAACGTGGGAATATGCCAGGCCTATTGGGCCAAAATCAATTATGGCCTATTGTATAGATAATAGGCGGCAGGTAGCCTAGTGGTTAACGCGTTGGACTAGTAACCAAAAGGTTGCTAGATTGAATCCCAAAGCTGACAAGGTAAAAATCTGTTGTTCTGCCCCTGAACAAGGCAGTTAACCCACTGTTCCAAGGCCATCATTGAAAATAAGAATTTGTTCTTAACTGACTTGCCTAGTTAAATAAAGATAAAATGAATGAAAGATTTACGAGATCAGATTTTTTGTTTATAAATACTTTGCTACAATGACACACTTAGTTATCTACCCACCTCGATTCTTTCTTTTAGCATGTGCACGTAGTAAGTACACCACCATGCTTTTGGGATGTGTCTTTTCAGATTCCACAATGATTCTTTAGTTGTGGACATTACATCACTGCACTGCCTCTCTTGCTCTTGGTCCTCATCTTTGTAAGTCACCTTGATTTAGCACCTGTGTGTTTTATCAGTTTCTTTATGAAAATATTTAGCAAACTCCATGACAGTAGCTTAAGCAAGGGGCTATAGCAGCACAGAAGTAGACTACAAATGCATGCTGGGCCGGGCGTGCCCTGAGCTCGTGAAGTGAGCTCTACTGGAGTGAAATTGGAGCGGGCGAGAAGGCCAGACGTTCCATCCTATGGGAATCTCGCTCCACACGCTAATCCCTCCAGCGCCAAACCCTCCGGTGCTATTCCCTCCAGCGCTATACCCTCCGGTGCTTCACCCTCCAGCGCTAAACCCTCCAGGGCTATACCCTCCAGCACTAAGCCCAGCACTAAGCTCCAGCGCTATACCCTCCAGCGCTAATCCCTCCAGCGCTATACCCTCCAGCACTAAGCCCAGCACTAAGCTCCAGTCAAATTGGGCACGCTCTGTTCCTCGCTCCGCTCCATGCTCCGCTCCTCCCTCCAGCTCCGCTCCTCGCTCCAGCTCCGCTCCTCGCTCCATGCTCCGCTCCTCGCTCCATGCTCCGCTCCTCCCTCCAGCTCCGCTCCTCGCTCCAGCTCCGCTCACATACTCTGGTGGCCACGCAGTCGTGGGTGAACAGTCGTGGGTGAAAAGTCATGGGCGAACAGTCATGGGTAGTACAGGAGGGGACTAAGCACGCACCCCTGAGGAGCCCCCGTGCTGAGGGTTAGCGGATGTGTTGTTCCCTATCCTCACAACGTGGGGACGACCCGTCTGGAAGTCCGGCCCGTCTGGAAGTCAAGTCCTGCTTGAAACATGTAAGTAGTACAGACTGGGTCAGGGATAGGTTGAAAATGCCAGTGAAGACACTTGCCAGCTGGTCAGCGCATGCTTTGAGTACGCATCCTGGTAATCTGTCTGGCCCTGTGACCTTGTGAATGTTAACTTTTTTTACATTTACATTTTAGTCATTTAGCAGACGCTCTTATCCAGAGCGACTTACAGTAGTGAATGCATACATTTCATACATTTTTCCAGCGCCAAACCCTCCGGTGCTATTCCCTCCAGCGCTATGCCCTCCGGTGCTATACCCTCCAGCGCTATGCCCTCCGGTGTTAATCCCCCTAGCGCTAAACCCTCTGGTGCTATATCCTCCAGCGCTAAACCCTCCAGCACCAAACCCTCTGGTGCTATTCCCTCCAGCGCTATACCCTCCGGTGCTTCACCCTCCAGCGCTAAACCCTCCGGCACTATACCCTCCGGCGCTATACCCTCCGGTTCTATTCCCTCCGGTTCTATGCCCTCCAGTGCTATTCCTTCTGGCGCTATACCCTCTGGTGCTAATCCCCCTAGCGCTATACCCTCTGGTGCTATATCCTCTAGCGCTAATCCCTCCAGCGCCAAACCCTCCGGTGCTATTCCCTCCAGCGCTATACCCTCCGGTGCTTCACCCTCCAGCGCTAAACCCTCCAGGGCTATACCCTCCAGCACTAAGCCCAGCACTAAGCTCCAGCGCTATACCCTCCAGCGCTAATCCCTCCAGCGCTATACCCTCCAGCACTAAGCCCAGCACTAAGCTCCAGCGCTATACCCTCCAGCACTATTCCCTCCAGCACTGACTCCTCTAGCGCTAACCCCTCCAGCGCTAACCCCTCCAGCACTAAGCCCTCCAGCACTATGCCCCCCAGCACTAACCCCTCCAGCGCTAATCCCTCCAGCACCAAACCCTCCGGTGCTATTCCCTCCAGCGCTATTCCCTCCAGCACTAATCCCTCCAGCGCTATTCCCTCCAGTGCTATACCCTCCAGCACTAAGCCCTCCAGCGCTATACCCTCCAGCAGTATTTCCTCCAGCGCTAACCCCTCCAGCGCTATTCCCTCCAGCGCGAACCCTCCAGCGCAAATCCCTCCAGCGCAAATCCCTCCAGCGCGAACCCTCCAGCGCTATTCCCTCCAGCACTACCCCCTCCAGCACTATGCCCTCCAGCGCTATTCCCTCCAGCGCTATGCCCTCCAGCACTAAACCCTCCAGCGCTATTCCCTCCAGCGCTATTCCCTCCAGCGCTATTCCCTCCAGCACTATGCCCTCCAGCACTAACCCCTCCAGTGCTATACCCTCCCGTGCTAATCCCTCCAGCGCTATACCCTCCAGCGCTATACCCTCCAGCGCTATTCCTTCCGGCGCTATACCCTCCAGCGCTATACCCTCCAGCGCTATACCCTCTGGTGCTAAACCCTACAGCGCTACACCCTCCAGCGCTATACCCTCTGGTGCTAAACCCTCCAGCGCTATACCCTCCAGCGCTATATGCTCCGGTGCTATTCCCTCTGGTTCTATTCCCTCCAACACTATTCCCTCCAGCGCGAACTCTCCAGCAAAAAATCCCTCCAGCACTAACCCCTCCAGCGCTATACCCTCCAGCACTATTTCCTCCAGCGCAATTCCCTCCAGCGCTATTCCCTCCAGCGCGAACCCTCCAGCGCTAAGCCCTCCAGCGCAAAGCCCTCCAGTGCCAAGCCCTCCAGCGCAAATCCCTCCAGCGCGATCCCTCCAGCGCGATCCCTCCAGCGCTATTCCCTCCAGCACTTTCCCCTCCAGCACTAACCCCTCCAGCGCTAATCCCTCCAGCGCTATGCCCTCCAGCATTAACCCCTCCAGCGATTTTCCCTCCAGCGCTATTCCCTCCAGCGCTATGCCCTCCAGCTATACCCTCCCGTGCTAATCCCTCCAGCGCTATACCCTCCAGCGCTATTCCTCCCGGCGCTATACCCTCCAGCACTATACCCTCTGGTGCTAAACCCTACAGCGCTACACCCTCCAGCACTATTCCCTCCAGCACTAAACCCTCCAGCGCTAACCCCTCCAGCGCTAATCCCTCCAGCACTATGCCCTCCAGCACTAACCCCTCCAGCGCTATACCCTCCAGCACTAAGCCCTCCAGCACTATGCCCTCCAGCACTAACCCCTCCAGCGCTATACCCTCCAGCACTAAACACTCCAGCGCTATACCCTCCAGCGCTAACCCCTCCAGCGCTATTCCCTCCAGCGCTATGCCCTCCAGCACAAATCCCTCCAGCGCCATTTCGTGCAGCCTGTGAATATTACAGTGTGACAGCCTTGAAAACTGCAGGGTTAAATCAATGCTGTGATAGAAAACCATAGGAATTATGGGATAGGATGTACTTTATGTTAGACATCAGTCCTCTGCTCTGTTGTCCTGAAGCTAAAAACATGCAGTGACAGACAACATGGCACACAGATGTCTGTCGTCAGTCTCAGTGGAGAATCTAGAAACGCCCTTCCACCCAACAGAAAGACTGGTGAATTGGCAAATGTACAGCAATAGTTTTATAGAGTATTGGTCATTTGCGGTGTACCTTAAAGCAACAATAATCTTTCTGGGGAAAATGAATCTTGGAAAAAGATTCGGAAGCACAGTTGAAATTGGCCAACTCCCTCCCGACTTTTCTTTCTTTCACCCCCCTCTCCCTCCCCCTCTCTCTCTCCCTCCCCCTCTCTTTCTCCCTCTCTCTCTCTCCCTCCCCCTCTCTCTCTCTCCCTCCCCCTCTCTCTCGCCCTCCCTTCTTCTCTGTCATTGTATCTGTTCCCCTGGGGGCCCATGCGAAGACAGGCTTGACTATTGGCCTGATATCAAGTCTCGCCTGGCGGGGTTCCACATCAACGTGCCACAACTAATTTATGAAGCAGGAAAGTAGAAAATAGATAGATACTTACTGTGCTATAATGTAATTCTGTGGCTGTGAGAAGACTTGGAGTTACGGGGGATGAATCAGACTATAGTTGCCATTTTCTCCTGTGGATCATCTTTTGTGTTTCATCACACACTTTTTTTTTTGGTTGCAAAAAATGCTAGAGAGTGTAAGACAAGGAGATGAACAATCCCATAAATATATCATTACGAACAGCCAACATGTCTTCAAAATAAAGTTATCATAGACACTGGACCTGAAACTAGGCTTTTGGTTTCCACAAACAATGACACTGGGGCGACAGGTAGCCTAGTGGTTAGAGCAGGTAGCCTAGTGGTTAGAGCAGGTAGCCTAGTGGTTAGAGGCAGGTAGCCTAGTGGTTAGAGCAGGTAGCCTAGTGGTTAGAGCAGGTAGCCTAGTGGTTAGAGCAGGTGGCCTAGTGGTTAGAGGCAGGTAGCCTAGTGGTTAGAGCAGGTAGCCTAGTGGTTAGAGCAGGTAGCCTAGTGGTTAGAGGCAGGTAGCCTAGTGGTTAGAGCAGGTAGCCTAGTGGTTAGAGCAGGTAGCCTAGTGGTTAGAGCAGGTGGCCTAGTGGTTAGAGGCAGGTAGCCTAGTGGTTAGAGCAGGTAGCCTAGTGGTTAGAGCAGGTAGCCTAGTGGTTAGAGCAGGTAGCCTAGTGGTTAGAGTCAGGTAGCCTAGTGGTTAGAGCAGGTAGCCTAGTGGTTAGAGCAGGTAGCCTAGTGGTTAGAGCAGGTAGCCTAGTGGTTAGAGGCAGGTAGCCTAGTGGTTAGAGCAGGTAGCCTAGTGGTTAGAGCAGGTAGCCTAGTGGTTAGAGGCAGGTAGCCTAGTAGTTATAGCAGGTAGCCTAGTGGTTAGAGCAGGTAGCCTAGTGGTTAGAGCAGGTAGCCTAGTGGTTAGAGGCAGGTAGCCTAGTGGTTAGAGCAGGTAGCTTGGTGGTTAGAGCAGGTAGGCTGGTGGTTAGAGCAGGTAGCCTAGTGGTTAGAGCAGGTAGCCTAGCGGTTAGAGCAGGTAGCCTAGTGGTTAGAGCAGGTAGCCTAGTGGTTAGAGCAGGTAGCCTAGGGGTTAGAGCAGGTAGCCTAGTGGTTAGAGGCAGGTAGCCTGGTGGTTAGAGCAGGTAGCCTGGTGGTTAGAGCATGTAGCCTAGTGGTTAGAGCAGGTAGCCTAGTGGTTAGAACGTTGGGCCAGTAACCAAAAGGTTGCTAGATCGAATCCTTGTAGCTGACAAGATAAAAATCTGTCGTTCTGCCCCTGAACAAGGCACTGTTCCTAGGCTAAGAATTTGTTCTTAACTGACTTGTCTAGTTAAATAAAGGTTAAATAAACACTGGCTTAGTGTGGATTCTTTCAACACCCTACTTCTCTAGGCTTCCAAAAGAGCCATTCCGTGTCAGAGCAGTGAAGGTGATTACCAACACATTCTAATTAAAGATCAATGGAGTCTGATTTGTTAGATGAATTAGGGAAGCCCACTGCCCATTAATTCCACCAACCAATGTCAGCATGATAGATATTGATTACAACAGCTCAAAACTAACCATCACCCACTTCAGTGACAGGAAATCTGTATGGTGTTTTTAAAATGACCCTCATAGACGCCAATTAAGAACGGTAGTGCATCACCCTTAACCAAAATAATTTTTCATGCATTTAGAAAGGGTAAATTATGCTGGTCAATAGTTGCACATAAATGATGTAGTTTGGAGTGTAATCTTTAACAACCACACATCTTCCTACTGTACATCTATAATCCCAGCCCAAGGGGGGTGAAGAGCGTAGCTGTGTATGTTTAAGATTCATTTCTCCTCTGGTGTGTTTCATGTAAAAATAAACATTTATCATTGAGTTTAAAAATAGTCAGGTTGTATCTAGCAAATATGTAGCACATCTATGTAATGTTACTGTACATTGCTGAAATGGGACTCAGTCACAACCTTCCATTTAAGTGTGACAACCATGATACTTTTTTAAACATTTTATTTCACCTTTATTTAACCAGGTAGGCCAGTTGAGAACAAGTTCTCATTTACAACTGCATCCTGCCAGGAGAGTTCTCTCACTTTGCAAGCATCTAACCACTAGGCTACCTGCTCTAACCACTAGGCTACCGGCTCTAACCACTAAGCTACCTGCTATAACCACCAGGCTACCTGCTCGAACCACTAGGCTACCTGCTCTAACCACTAGGCTACCTTCTCTAACCACTAGGCTAACTGCCTCTAACCACTAGGCTACCTGCTCTAACCACTAGGCTACCTGCTCTAACCACCAGGCTACCTGCTCTAACCACTAGGCTACCTGCTCTAACCACTAGGCTACCTGCTCTAACCACTAGGCTACCTGCCTCTAACCACTAGGCTACCTGCTCTAACCACTAGGCTACCTGCTCTAACCACTAGGCTACCTGCCTCTAACCACTAGGCTACCTGCTCTAACCACTAGGCTACCCCTCTAACCATTAGTCTACCTGCTCTAACCACTAGGCTACTTGCTCTAACTACTAGGCTACCTGCTCTAACCACTAGGCTACCTGCTCTAACCACTAGGCTACCTGCCTCTAACCACCAGGCTACCTGCTCTAACCACTAGGCTACCTGCTCTAACCTCTAGGCTACCTGCTCTAACCACTAGGCTACCTGCTCTAACCACTAGGCTACCTGCTCTAACCACTAGGCTACCTGCTCTAACCACTAGGCTACCTGCTCTAACCACTAGGCCACCTGCTGGCCCAGTGTCATTGTTTGTGGAAACCAAAAACCGAGTGTCAGGTCCAGTATCTATGATAACTTTACTTAAGTCACCGTACATGTTAAAAGCCATCATGAAGGGGCCAAGCGTAGATGTTAAAAGCCATCATGAGGGGCCAAGCGTAGATGTTAAAAGCCATAATGGAGGGGCCAAGCGTAGATGTTAAAAGCCATCATGAAGGGGCCAAGCGTAGATGTTAAAAGCCATCATGAAGGGGCCAAGCGTAGATGTTAAAAGCCATCATGAAGGGGCCAAGCGTAGATGTTAAAAGCCATCATGAAGGGGCCAAGCGTAGATGTTAAAAGCCATCATGAAGGGGCCAAGCGTAGATGTTAAAAGCCATCATGAAGGGGCCAAGCGTAGATGTTAAAAGCCATCATGAGGGGCCAAGCCTAGATGTTAAAAGCCATCATGAAGGGGCCATGCGTAGATGTTAAAAGCCATCATGAAGGGGCCAAGCCGTTCTTTACTTAATAGAAAGAGGAATGTAAAGAGGTTTATTAAAAGCACACCATAGGACTTCAGGTTAATACAGAGCGAGGAAGACTTTACATTATGATGTGGCCGGTGACACTTTGCTCCTTGAAAGCCCAAATATCTTGAAAACTTGACATTTTGGGACTGTATCAGTACTTGTGGATTTCCCCCCTTTATTAATGTCAAGGCATCAATAAACATCAGAAATTACAAAAGTCACCAAAACTAAAATGTACTTGTCAGTAGTTCCTATAGGCCTAGTGACCCTCCCTTTAGTTATGACCATGGACTGGGATCTGAGGAAGACAAGAAACAAGTGTTAGAGTAATGACAATGTATACTGTATCAGTTATGTACAGCACGAGACCTTGGACTAAATTGGCTGATCTCCATTGGTCGTTCCTGTGCTCATGGTCGGTGGTGTCAGCAGGGAAGTTCCCAATGATGAACAGCTCATCAAGTTAGCCATTAACTCTTCCTGGCTAGGCTCTGGTTTAAGAAAGCTGGGTAGGGATTGGGCTATTTTAGCAGGGTCTGGAATAGAGCCTGCCTCTTCTGGAAGAGGTGGGGGGAACCATTGGTCTGCTCGCTCACTCTGACTGCTGCCATGCTCATAGATGCTTGCAGAGTGAGAGAGCTCTCTTGCCTGGAACTTCCTTGGGTGATGTGGTAGGAACACACACGGGACGTGGTGGAAGAAGACTAGGGTAAGTTGTTTCAGCAGGAACACATCCAGTCGTTTCAGGAGCCCAAGGAATGATGTAAGGGGAAGCAGCAGCCTGGTCAGATTTATAGGGGTCTGGAGGAGAACTCTGAACACTGGGATCACCTTCAACAGGACTCAACAGGACAAGGGAGGCTTGAGCCAGGACCGGAGCTAATGGGATCACGCTGGTCTGGAGGGGAAAAAGATAGTGTTAAGGAGGGTCACACTGGTCTGGAGGGGAAAAAGATAGTGTTAAGGAGGTCACGCTGGTCTGCAGGGGAAAAGATAGTGTTAAGGAGGTCACGCTGGTCTGGAGGGGAAAAGATAGTGTTAAGGAGGTCACACTGGTCTGCAGGGGAAAAGATAGTGTTAAGGAGTTCACACTGGTCTGGAGGGGAAAAAGATAGTGTTAAGGAGGTCACACTGGTCTGGAGGGGAAAAAGATAGTGTTAAGGAGGTCACGCTGGTCTGGAGGGGAAAAATATATTGTTAAGGGGGTCACACTGGTCTGGAGGGGGAAAAGATAGTGTTAAGGGGGGTCACGCTGGTCTGGAGGGGGAAAAGATAGTGTTAAGGAGGTCACACTGGTCTGGAGGGGAAAAAGATAGTGTTAAGGAGGTCACGCTGGTCTGGAGGGGAAAAAGATAGTGTTAAGGAGGTCACGCTGGCTGTGTTTGACAGGTGAAGCATCGTATGTTGTAGGTGTTGGGTGGAATGAGCCCATCCTGTAGGCTGGGGAGAGCAGACATTGAGTACCATTACTTTGAGATAAAACATATATATATATATATATATATATATATATATATTTATATATATATATATATATATATATATATATATATATACATATATATATAAATAATGAATTGAAACCTTTAAAAAGCTTTCTAGTAAAATCACACCAAAAGGTACTCTGGTGGAATTCTTTCCTCCAACAGATGAAACACAGCAGTGCAGTGGTGATCTTATCTTGTTGATAAGGATAGCAATGAACACACCAGGAGCCCCCTCAGAAACAACACAAAATAAAGAACTTAAATTACAGAAGTTAACAACACAAATGTTCACCTTACACCTATTTTATCCCGAGCACAGATTAGCAGCCATGATACCCACTGACCAGTGGGGACAGGTGCAGTGAGGAGGAGAGACGTTGTAAAGGACAGCTTAGGATCAATCAGAGTCTGATTAGACAACAATGGACAGACAAATGTAATTGCGGCCCAATTCCACACCAAACATTATCCTTACCCCTTTGCCCTTGTGTGGATCTGAACTAAATTAGACATCAGGGTGTCGGGTTGAGTTAGAATTGCTTGCACCATCCCCCCATTTCAGAACCGACTATGAGCACAGGAACGACCAATGGAGATCAGCCAATTTAGTCCAATTTAGTCCAAGGTCTCGTGCTGTACATAACTGATACAGTATACATTGTCATTACTCTAACACTTGTTTCTTGTCTTCCTCAGATCCCAGTCCATGGTCATAACTAAAGGGAGGGTCACTAGGCCTATAGGAACTTAGTTTTGGTGACTTATGTCATTTCTGATGTTTATTGATGCCTTGACATTAATAAAGGGGGAAAATCCACAAGTACTGATACAGTCCCAAAATGTCCAATACCAACCATTATTTCCTGACAGCATCAGGAGTGACCAATAAGACGATGCTGCATTTGATTTCTCTGCGTTGGTACAGGTTTATTAAGCGATCCTCCTCTTGCTCAGGTCGTCAGTTATCTGCACTAACCTAGATCCTGCTGTCTGGTACTGTTCTAGCACTTCTAATGAACTACTTCATCTAAATGTATCTTGTCTAGGTTGGCTTATCCATTTACCAAATCTTTGGTTTAGTCCTTCACGGTATCGTTAACATTTAGTCTGTACAATATCAATGTTACTTAAAAAAATAAATAATTGTGCGTGAATAGATTCAAATTTTACTTCTGGACACAATCTGAGAAGGCAAGGTAGTCTATCAGATTACATTGTTTTTAGCATCAACAACCATTCTTGTTATCTACTAAATCCAGTCGCTGAGATTTGACTAAGCTCCTTACAGAGCAGAGATCATGACCAAGATTACATAGATGCCTCTACATTGTGGCGATTTCCGGCACTTGAGCCTCATTCCCGGACTTCCTAATCAGCTATCCTTTATGTAGCGCAGTGGTGTTCCTTTCAACATGTGAACAGCTCTCATCAGAGCCAACACGGCGGTTTCAGGCCATAGAACAACATCTGCAGACACTTCTCATGCTCCCATCAGATGTCTCGTCTGTTCTAGTAAATGAGACCTCGTATCAAATAAGAAATATTCATGTTGTTGGTTTCAATTGGTCCCTTATTCTTTCCATGTTTTCTGATTCTTAACTTACATGTTGATCTTTTTGTCTCCAACCTATTTCAGGTGCTATTGTGATCAATAGACTTGATTTTTTTTGTTTTATAGCTAATCAAATTAAATCCCAGATGTGTGCTCTTGGATAATTATCTTGCAAGGCATCTGACCTAATTAATTTCAGGTTGGTTCATCCCTCATACACGGTACATTTAATTGAGCTTCATTATGACCAAGTGATCAATTTATTCTACACGGGCAATTATGCTTCAGATTGTAAAACGATACTATAGAGTCTTACTCTAAACTTTAAAGCTTACTGATTGTCGGTTGATTTTTATAAGATAAGTCATTTGCCACATATTAGAAAACATCAGGCAATGTCACACACTGCCATAGGTTGCCCTGTCAGTGACAAACACACATCTCCCACCTGCACACACACACACCGACACACCCCACCCACACACCGACAGACACACACCGACACACACACACCGACAACGACACACACCGACAACGACACCAACACACACCGACATCGACACACACACACCGACTCACACACACACACACACACACACCAACACCGACACACATACACACTGACACCGACATACACACACACCAACACCGACACACACACACACCAATACCGACACAAACACACACTGACACACACACGACAACACGACACACATACACATTGACACACACACACACCGACACACACACACCGACACACATACACACACACCGACACACACACACACACACACACACACACACAACGACACACACACACACACCGACACCAACGCACACACATACTCTCCCACCTGCACACACATAAAGCCAAATGTGCTGCCACTAAAATTTGCATGGTGCTCAGCAATGCATTAGTGAACATCACTTGGCAATCTGTTCATAGGACCTTAATTGGATTTTCATACCGCCTCTGATCTTGTTTTCTAATTAATGTTGGTGGCTGCCAACCAAGCAGAACAGTGCACCCAGCAACACCTTTAATCCTGACCATATGGAGCTCCTCCAAACGCAGCGCCTGGGACATAAAAATACCCCCTCACCTCAAGTCCTCCGAGTGGGAGAATAGACACAACAACAGGCCTGGTGAGGAGAATGGGTGGATGGTGGTAGGAAAGGAGGGAGGGGGTGAGGAGAATGGGTGGATGGTGGTAGGAAAGGAGGGAGGGGGTGAGGAGAACGGGTGGATGGTGGTAGGAAAGGAGGGAGGGGGTGAGGAGAATGGGTGGATGGTGGTAGGAAAGGAGGGAGGGGGTGAGGAGAATGGGTGGATGGTGGCAGTGGGAGGGAGGGTGAGGGAGGGTGAGGGAGAGGGAGGGAGGGAGGGAGGGAGGGAGGGAGGGAGGGAGGGAGGGAGGGAGGGAGGGGGAAGTAACATGTGTTAACCAACACATCCCTTCAGTGTTGTTATTGATTAATTTCTCTCACGATCAGTTGTGATTACATATAAATAAAACATGAGGGGTGGGACCATACACAACAACCCCCTCTTCTCCTGCTCTTGCTTCGGGGTAATGTCAATAGCTTTTTATAATGTACCCCCCCCCTCCCCCTCCCCTGTGGCCACTCGAGGGTCTGTGTCCCAATATGCACCCTATCCCCTGTACATTGCCCTACTTTTGGCCCTATGAGCCCTGGTTAAAAGTAGTGAACTATAAAGGGAATAGGGTGCCATATTGGACGCACCTTGTTTCAGATGAAGGACTGCCCCCCCGAAAAATGTCTCCCCTCTTTTCCTCCTTCCTTCCTTCCTGAAGCAGCAGTGCCTTGTTCATTCATCTCTATCTACCCACCTAGACTACAACACAGCTTTATACACCTCTATCTACCCACCTAGACTACAACACAGCTTTATACACCTCTATCTTCCCACCTAGACTACAACACAGCTTTATACATCTCTATCTACCCACCTAGACTACAACACAGCTTTATACACCTCTATCTACCCACCTAGACTACAACACAGCTTTATACACCTCTATCTTCCCACCTAGACTACAACACAGCTTTATACATCTCTATCTACCCACCTAGACTACAACACAGCTTTATACACCTCTATCTACCCACCTAGACTACAACACAGCTTTATACATCTCTATCTACCCACCTAGACTACAACACAGCTTTATACATCTCTATCTACCCACCTAGACTACAACACAGCTTTATACACCTCTATCTACCCACCTAGACTACAACACAGCTTTATACATCTCTATCTACCCACCTAGACTACAACACAGCTTTATACACCTCTATCTACCCACCTAGACTACAACACAGCTTTATACATCTCTATCTACCCACCTAGACTACAACACAGCTTTATACACCTCTATCTACCCACCTAGACTACAACACAGCTTCATACATCTCTATCTACCTACCTAGACTACAACACAGCTTTATACACCTCTATCTACCCACCTAGACTACAACACAGCTTTATACACCTCTATCTACCCACCTAGACTACAACACAGCTTTATACACCTCTATCTACCCACCTAGACTACAACACAGCTTTATACACCTCTATCTACCCACCTAGACTACAACACAGCTTTATACATCTCTATCTACCCACCTAGACTACAACACAGCTTTATACACCTCTATCTACCCACCTAGACTACAACACAGCTTTATACACCTCTATCTACCCACCTAGACTACAACACAGCTTTATACACCTCTATCTACCCACCTAGACTACAACACAGCTTTATACACCTCTATCTACCCACCTAGACTACAACACAGCTTTATACACCTCTATCTACCCACCTAGACTACAACACAGCTTCATACATCTCTATCTACCTACCTACCTAGTATACCATACTGTTATATACATCTCTATCGACCTAGCATACCACACTGCTTTATTTTCTTTTATGTAATTCAATGCCGAATAACTCAGAGTGCATGGCACCAGCTAGCTGTAATTGCTGGGTCCACACAGGCATTTGTTTTTCCTCACGACACGACATCTATTCCCTTCTATTGTGGACTTCAGAAGTTTAGTCACTGTGGATCAAAAGTAGGAAATAAGCGGACATTTTGGGACTCAACAATACACAGACCTCCTGCGTGTTACATGACCTTCCAACTATGGCTGCCCGCAGAGAAGCAAGGCTTTCTGCAATGTTCATGCCAGTGATTGCACCTGAAGGATCTCCTATTCACACAGCGTGTTTGTCATTCAGAGAGCAGTTATTCTGAATAATGTCTATTATCTTTAAGAGGTTTTTTTCTGCTGCTTGCTGCGTTGTCTGTCGTATATCCATATGTATTTTTCATTTCTCTCTGAGTCGGAGGCAAAGACCTAGTGAATATGTGACTTATTGTGATTCCTGGCTTGCGAATGACTGGCAGTGCATTAAGACTAAAGTGGAAGAATCTAATGAAGAGTTTACCACAAGCCTGAAGACTTTCTCTCTTATAAGAGTGTAAGAGAAGAACCTTGCCCTTCTTTAAGAATGTTACCAGCCACTATAAGAGTCAAATCAAATCAAATTGTATTTGTCACATGCGCCGAGTACAGGTGTAGACTATACCGAGAAATGCTTACTGACAAGCCCTTAACCAACAATGCAGATCAAGAAAGAGTTCAGAAAATATTTACTAAATAAACTAAAGTAAAAAGTTACAAAAAGTAACACAAGAAAATTACATAACAATAACGAGGCTATATACAAGGGGTACTGGTACCGAGTGCAGGGCTACAGATTAGTCAAGGTCATTTGTAAAACGACTATGCATAGATAATAAACAGCGAGTAGCAGCAGTGTAAAAACAAAGGGGGTTAATGTAAATAGTCTGGTGGCCATTTGATTAATTGTTCAGCGGTCTTATGGCTTGTGGGTGACTGGAGTCTTTGACAATTTTTTGGGCCTTCCTCCGACACCGCCTAGTATATAGGTCCTGGATGTGAGGAAGCTTGGCCCCAGTGATGTACTGGGCCGTACGTACTACCCTCTGTAGCGCCTTATGGTCAGATGCTGAGCAGTTGCCATACCAGGCGGTGATGCAACCGGTCAGGATGCTCTCAAAGGTGCAGCTGTTGAACGTTTTTAGGATCTGGGGGACCAATGCCAAATCTTTTCAGTCTCCTGAGGGGGAAAAGGTGTTGTCGTGCCCTCTTCACAACTGTCTTGGTGTGTTTATGCCATGATAGTTCGTTGGTGATGTGGACACCAAGGAACTTGAAACACTTGACCCGCTCCACTTCAGCCCTGTCGATGTTAATGGGGGCCTGTTTGGCCCTCCTTTTCCTGTAGTCCACGATCAGCTCCTTTGTCTTGCTCACATTGAGGGAAAGGTTGTTGTCCTGTCACCACACGGCCAGGTCTCTGACCTCCTCCCTATAGGCTGTCTCATCGTTGCCGGTGATCAGGCCTACCACTGTTATGTCGTCAGCAAACTAAATGATGGTGTTGTAGGCGTGCTTGGCCACACAGTCGTGGGTGTACAGGGAGTACAAGAGGGGACTAAACACACACCCCTGAGGGGCCCCTGTGTTAAGGATCAGCCTGGCAGATGTGCTGTTGTCTACCCTTACCACCTGGGGGCAGTCCGTCAGGAAGTCCAGGATCCAGTTGCAGAGGGAGGTGTTTAGTCCTAGGGTGCTTAGCTTTGTGATGAGCTTTGAGGGCACTATGTTGTTGAACGCTGAGCTGTAGTCAATGAACAGGATTCTCACATAGGTGTTCCTTTTTCCAGGTGGGAAAGGGCAGTGTGATGCAATTGAGTTTTCATCATCTGTGGATCATCTTGGGGCGGTATGTGAACTGGAGTGGGTCTAGGGTTTCTGGCATGATGGTGTTGATGTGAGCCATGACCAGCCTTTTAAAGCACGTCATGCCTAATGACGTGCGTGCTACGGCGCGGTAATCATTTAGGCGGCTTACCTTAGCTTTCTTGGGCACAGGGAGTATGGTGGTCTGTTTGAAACATGTAGTTATTACAGACTCAGTCAGGGAGAGGTGGAAAATGTCAGTGAAGACACTTGCCAGTTGGTCAGCGCATGCTTGAATACATGTCCTGGTAATCCATCTGACCCCGCAGCCTTGTGAATGTTGACCTGTTTAAAGGTCTTGTTAACATCAGCTACGGAGAGCGTGATCACACAGTCGTCTGGAACAGCTGGTGCTCTCATGCATATTTCAGTGTTGCTTGCCTCGAGCGAGTATAAAAGGCATTTAACTTGTCTGGTAGGCTCGCGTCACTGGGCGGCTTGCGTCACTGGGCAGCTCGCAGCTGGGTTTCCTTTGTAGTCCGTAATAGTTTCAAGCCCTACCACATCCGATAAGCTTCAGAGCCGGTGTAGTAGGATTCAATCTTAGTTCTGTATTGACACTTTGCCTGTTTGATGGTTCGTCTGAGGCATAGCAGGATTTCTTATAAGTGTTCGTATTAGTGTTCCACTCTTTGAAAGCGGCAGCTCTAGCCTTTAGCTCTGTGTGGCTGTTGCTTGTAATCCATGGCTTCTGGTTGAGATATGTACGTACGGTCACTGTGGGGACGATGTCGTCGATGCACTTATTGATGAAGCTGGTGACTGAGGTGGTATACTCCTCAATGCCATTGGATGAATCCCGGAACATATTCCAGTCTGTGGTAGCGAAACAATCCTGTAGCATAGCATACACATCATCTGACCTCTTCCGTATTGAGCGAGTCACTGGTATATCCTGCTTTAGTTTTTGCTTGTAAGCAGGAATTAGGAGGATAGCATTATGGTCAGATTTGCCAAATGGAGGGCAAGGGAGAGCTTAGTTTGCGTCTCTGTGTGTGGAGTAAAGGTGGTCTAGAGTTTATTTCCCCTCTGGTTGCACGTGACATGCTGGTAGAAATTAGGTAAAACAGATTTAAGTTTGCCTGCATTAAAGTCTCCGGCCACTAGGAGTGCCGCTTCTGGATGAACATTTTCTTGTTTGCTTAGGGCTTTATACAGCGGTCTTAGTGCTAGCATCAGTTTGTGGTGGTAAATAGACGGCTACGAATAATATAGATGAGAACTCTCTTGGTAGATAGTGTGGTCTAAAGCTTATCACGAGGTACTCTACCTCAGGCGAGAAATACCTCAAGCTCAATATGCTCTTTAATATTAGACATTGCGCACCAGCAGTTATTGACAAATAGACACCCCCCCCTCCGCTCCTCATCTTACCAGACGTAGCTGCTCTGTCCTGCCGATGCACGGAGAAGCCAGCGAGCTCTATATTATCCGTGCCACCACATCTCGGTGAAACATAAGATATAACAGTTTTAAAATTCCCATTGGTAGGATATTCTTAATCATAGATCGTCAAGTTTATTTTCCAAGGATTGCACGTTGGCCAATAATACGGAGGGTAGTGGTGGTTTACCTACTCGTTGGTAAATTCTTACAAGGCACCCCACCCTCCTCCCCCTTTTTCTCTCTATTTTCTTCACGCGAATGACAGTGATTTGGGCCTCGTCTCGACAAAGCAGTATATCCTTCGTGTCGAACTCATTGTCCAGTTTGAGGTGAGTAATCACTGTTCTGATGTCCAGAAGCTCTTTTTGGTCATAAGAGACGGTAGCAGCAACATTATGTACAAAATGAGTTACAAACAATGCGAAAAAAACCCCCAACAAAATAGCATAGTTCCCGTAAAACAGCAGCCATTATAACCATTCAGGGCTGCTAGTGTATGTCTCTAACTTTCTGATGTCTATGTGTCTCTGTAAGGTTAAATGTGTGCTGGCTAGGTTAAAAGATGTTTGTGTTTCACAATTTCACTGTCTTTGTTTTACCTAACAGTGATTGGCCAAGTGAGGTGGTTAATGACCTTATGTTATGGGGTATTGAAACAATAGCTCACCTAGGTAGTCTCATTCAATATCTCACTCATTCATGTTTTTTATTATTCTATTTTATATAGGAAGCCAATTCTAGATTTAATTTTGGATTGGAGATGCTTAATATGAGTCTGGAAGGAGAGTTTACAGTCTAACCAGACACCTAGGTATTTGTAGTTGTCCACATATTCTAAGTCAGAACTGTCCAGAGTAGTGATGCTAGTCGGGCGGGCGGGTGCGGGCAGCGATCGGTTGAAGAGCATGCATTTAGTTTTACTAGCATTTAAGAGCAGTTGGAGGCCACGGAAGGAGTGTTGTATGGTATTGAAGCTTGTTTGGAGGTTAGTTAACACAGTGTCCAAAGAAGGGCCAGATGTATACAGAATGGTGTCGTCTGCGTAGAGGTGGATCAAGGAATCACCCGCAGCAAGAGCGACATCGTTGATATATACAGAGAAAAGGGTTGGCCCGACTCAGCCTTGTTGCCTGTCTCTCTGTCTACTGTATGTCTCTGTCTCAGTCAACTCAGCCTTGTCTCTTTGACTATGTCTCTGTCTCTGTAAACTCAGCCCTTTCTCTCTGTCCATGTAAACTGCCTTTTTGCCTGTCTCTCTGTAAACACTGCCTTGTTGCCTGTCTCTCTGTCTCTGTAAACAGCCTTTTTCCCTGCCTCTCTGTCTCTGTAAACTCAGCCTTGTCTCTCTGTCTCTGTAAACTTAGCCTTGTCTCTGTCTCTGTAAACAGCCTTTTTCCCTGCCTCTCTGTCTCTGTAAACTCAGCCTTGTCTCTCTGTCTCTGTAAACTTAGCCTTGTCTCTGTCTCTGTAAACTTTGACTTGTTGCCTGTCTCTCTGTCTCTGTAAACTCAGCCTTGTTGCCTATCTCTCTCTGATAGGCAACACATTTTTTTTAGTTTGTCAACGGCTGGAGGCATAAGCCGTTTGACCTGTTCTTCTTAAAATGTCAGTCAAACTCATAATGTACAGAAACTCACCAGGTACATACGGTATCTGTCCTCTGGGTACTACATTATGTCCTGTCCCTCATCGTTAGGCCTGGAGTATGGGCTTCAGCCAACTGCCTTGACTACTGTTGCCATGCCATACAGTCAATGCAATCTAAACAGTCAGACGATATTTACTTAGCATACACAGACCAGGCTATAATGTCATGCCATACAGTCTTGTCTCAATGCAAACAGTCACTTGATTATGGTTACAAAATTCTGGTAACTTTTCAAAAATTCCCAGGTTTTCCTCCTGATTCTGGGAAACTTCCAACAAGCATTTCAGGAAAACTACGGGGGATTTGAAACTCTACAATTGATAGAGTCATCATACAGAAAATACTATTTAGAGAGTTAGTGAGTTAGATAACAATGGATGATTTACAGAATTTGTGCATTAGAAAATATTATAAACTGGGTGGTTCAAGCCCTGAATACTGATTGGCTGACAGCCGAGGTATATCAGACCATATACCACGGGTATGACAAAACATGTATCTTTTACTGCTCTAATTATGTTGGTAACCAGTTTGTAGTAGCAATAAGGCACCTTGGGGGTTTGTGGTATATGGCCAATATATCACGGGTAAGGGGTGTATCCAGGCACTCTGCATTGAGTCGTGCATAACAACGGCCCATAGCCCTGTTATATTGGCCATATACCACACCCATTCGGGCCTTATTGCTTAAATATTCACTACATGACCAAAAGTATGTGGACACCTGCTCATCAAACATCTCATACCAAAGTCATGGGCATTAATATGAAGCTGGTCCCCCCTTTGCTGCTATAAAAGCGTCCACTCTTCTGGGAAGGCTTTCCACTAGATGTTGGAACATTGCTGCGGGGACTTGCTTCCATTCAGCCACAAGAGCATTAGTGAGGTCGTGCACTGATGTTGTGCGATTAGGCCTGGCTCGCAGTCGGCGTTCCAATTCATTCCAAAGGTGTTCGTTGAGAGTAAGTGAGTTAGCTAATCATTTTGTCACACCCTGATCTGTTTCACCTGTCTTTGTGATTGTCTCCACCTTCCTCCAGATGTCACCCATCTTCCCCATTATCCCCTGTGTATTTATACCTGTGTTCTCTGTTCGTCTGTTGCCAGTTCGTCTTGTTTGTCAAGTCAACCAGCATTTTTGCCTCAGCACCTGCTTTTCCCAGTCTCTCTCTTTTTCTCACCCTCCTGGTTTTGACCCTTGCCTATCTTGACTCTGAGCCCGCCTGCCTGACCACTCTGCCTGCCCCTGACCCTAAGCCTGCCTGCCGACCTGTACCTTTACTCCACCTCTGGACTGTTGACCTCTGCCTACCCCTGACCCTGAGCCTGCCTGCCGACCTGTACCTTTACCCCACCTCTGGACTGTTGACCTCTGCCTACCCCTGACCCTGAGCCTGCCTGCCGACCTGTACCTTTACCCCACCTCTGGACTGTTGACCTCTGCCTACCCCGACCCTGAGCCTGCCTGCCGACCTGTACCTTTACCCCACCTCTGGATTGTTGACCTCTGCCTACCCCTGACCCTGAGCCTGCCTGCCAACCTGTACCTTTACCCCACCTCTGGACTGTTGACCTCTGCCTACCCCTGACCCTGAGCCTGCCTGCCGACCTGTACCTTTACCCCACCTCTGGACTGTTGACCTCTGCCTACCCCGACCCTGAGCCTGCCTGCCGACCTGTACCTTTACCCCACCTCTGGACTGTTGACCTCTGCCTACCCCTGACCCTGAGCCTGCCTGCCGACCTGTACCTTTACCCCACCTCTGGACTGTTGACCTCTGCCTACCCCTGACCCTGAGCCTGCCTGCCGACCTGTACCTTTACCCCACCTCTGGACTGTTGACCTCTGCCTACCCCTGACCCTGACCTGCCTGCCGACCTTTACCCCACCTCTGGTTTACTGACCCCTGCCTGCCTTGACTTGTCTATTGCCTGCCCCTGTTGGATTATTAAACCATTGTTAAATCGACATTGTCTGCATCTGGGTCTTACCTTCATACCTGATACATTTGTTAGTGAGTTAGATAACAAGAGATTATTTAGAGAGTTAGTGAGTTACATAACAAGAGATTATTTAGAGTTAGTGAGTTACATAACAAGAGATTATTTAGAGTTAGTGAGTTACATAACAAGAGATTATTTAGAGTTAGTGAGTTATATAACAATATATTATTTAGAGAGTTAGTAAATTAGAGAACAATAGATTATTTAGAGAGTTAGTAAATTGTCACGCCCTGACCAGGTGAACTCTGCTATTTTGGTCAGGGTGTGGCATTTCTATGGTTTATTTTCTATGTTTTGGTTATAGCCTTTCTTTGTGTTTTATTTCTATGTTGGGCTCGGGGTGATTTCCCAATCAGACAGCTGTCGCTTGTGAAGTCTGATTGGGAATCACATTTAAGTTCCTTTTCCCCCACGATGTTTGTAGGTTGTTGCCTCTTTTGTTTGAGCAAGTTAACGTTTCGTCTATTCTTTGTCTGGTTTGGTAACGTGTTTATTTGTGTCTAAATAAACATGTGTTCGCTCCCAGCTGCGCTTTGGTCCGCTTCCTTATCACCCGACGACGAGCGTTACATAAATTAGAGAACAATAGATTATTTAGAGAGTTAGTAAATTAGAGAACAATATATTATATAGAGCGTTAGTAAATTAGAGAACAATAGATTATTTAGAGAGTTAGTAAATTAGAGAACAATAGATTATTTAGAGAGTTAGTAAATTAGAGAACAATAGATTATATAGAGAGTTAGTAAATTAGAGAACAATAGATTATTTAGAGAGTTAGTAAATTAGAGAACAGTAGTTTATTTAGAGAGTTAGTAAATTAGAGAACAATAGATTATTTAGAGAGTTAGTAAATTAGATAACAATAGATTATATAGAGAGTTAGTAAATTAGATAACAATAGATTATT
This sequence comes from Salmo trutta, assembly GCF_901001165.1. Taxonomy (NCBI): domain Eukaryota; kingdom Metazoa; phylum Chordata; class Actinopteri; order Salmoniformes; family Salmonidae; genus Salmo; species Salmo trutta. The sequence continues at coordinate 33,737,151 of NC_042991.1, forward strand.
TAGAGAGTTAGTGAATTATATAACAATAGATTATATAGAGAGTTAGTAAATTAGATAACAATAGATTATATAGAGAGTTAGTAAATTATATAACAATAGATTATATAGAGAGTTAGTAAATTATATAACAATAGATTATATAGAGAGTTAGTAAATTATATAACAATAGATTAATTAGAGAGTTAGTAAATTATATAATAGATTATATAGAGAGTTAGTAAATTATATAATAGATTATATAGAGAGTTAGTAAATTATATAATAGATTATATAGAGAGTTAGTAAATTATATAATAGATTATATAGAGAGTTAGTAAATTATATAATAGATTATATAGAGAGTTAGTAAATTATATAATAGATTATATAGAGAGTTAGTAAATTAGATAACAATAGATTATTTAGAGAGTTAGTAAATTAGAGAACAATAGATTATTTAGAGAGTTAGTAAATTAAATAACAATAGATTATACAGAGAGTTAGTAAATTATATAATAGATTATATAGAGTTAGTAAATTATATGACAATAGATTATACAGAGAGTTAGTAAATTATATAATAGATTATACAGAGAGTTAGTCAATTATATAATAGATTATATAGAGAGTCAGTAAATTATATAACATTAGACTATTTAGAGTTAGTGAGAGAGAACAAAATACTATTTAGTGAGTTAGATAATAATTGATTATTTAGAGAGTTAGTGAGTTAGCTAATAACAGCCAGAGAGTAAGGCCAGGATTCAATGAAAAAGGTGGATTATAGCGCAACGCACTATTACAGATGAGCCGACATGCTCAGCTTTTACTGTGAACGCAATCTCCATGAATGACAGGGAAAATGCCTTTTAAAAGCACATTGACGGCTATAACACTATAACACACTTTGCCTTGCTGAGTTGGAAAACAATGGTCAGTGTCACGACGTCCTCCGAAGTCGGTCCCTCTCCTTGTTCGGGCGACGTTCGGCGGTCGACGTCACCGGTCTTCTAGCCATCTCTGATCCACCTTTCATTTTCCATTTGTTTTGTCTTGTCTTCCCACACACCTGGTTTCAATTCCATCAGTTACATGTTGTGTATTTAACCCTCTGTTCCCCCCCATGTCCTTGTCCGGTATTGTTTTTTGTAAGTGCTTGTGCACGTTATGTCTGGTGTGCGTCGGGTTATGTACCCATTTATTGATTGTTCTGTTTTCCGGTGTGATTTTATTATTAAACTGCACCGTTGGAAAAACATTTTTTTGCTCTCCTGCGTCTGACTTCTCTGCCGCCAGTACGCACCCCTTACAGTCAGAGACTAATTAGAATCAGAGAAGTTATCTAACATGCACAGAGATCTGAGACTAGGCTATATCGTCGTGGGAACGTCTGGCTCGTTGACCATAGTAACTAAACAGTGAGCGTTTTGAAAGGTAATGTCCTAGAACACTTGTAGTTCTCTAATTTAGAC
>NC_042991.1:33743601-33770526 GCF_901001165.1 Salmo trutta
TTGAAATATTATAGTTTGATTACATTTTAGGATATCTGAGGAGTAAATAGAAGTGTATTTTGACTTGTTGAAACAAAGTTTAGGGGTAGATTTTCGGATTCCTTTCTCTGCATGTTGAATGAGTGGATTACTCAAATCGATGGCGCCAACTAAACAGACTTTTTGGGATATAAAGAAGGATTTTATCTAACAAAAATGACACAACATGTTATAGCTGGGACCCTTTGGATGATAAATCAGAGGAATATTTTCAAAAAGTAAGTGAATATTTAATCGTTATTTGTGAATTCATGAAACCTGTGCTAGTGGAAAAATATTTTGATGTGGGGCGCCATCCTCAAACAATCGCATGGCATGTTTTCGCTGTAATAGTTACTGTAAATCGGAGAGTGCAGTTAGATTAACCAGAATTTAAGCTTTCAGCCGATATAAGACACTTATACAGTTGAAGTCCGAAGTTTACATACACTTAGGTTGGAGCAGGTAAAACTCGCTTTTCAACCACTCCACAAATTTCTTGTTAACAAACTATAGTTTTGGCGAGTCATTTAGGACATCTACTTTGTGCATGACACAAGTAATTCTTCCAACAATTGTTTACAGACAGATTATTTCATTTATAATTCACTGTATCACAAGTGACCCCAAACTTTTGAACAGTAGTGTATAGTTTTTGGAGATGCCTACAGGGGTCCTAAAATTCTAAATTCAAAATCAAATAGCTAAATGATATGACCATTTTAAAACAATTCCATATGTTAGTTTAGTAAAACCCCAGCCCCGGGCCCTTAAACTCTATTAATCTCTGTTTGATGAGAGAACCGGCAAACCTCTAGTCTCAGCCTTCAACCACACAGACAGAGACAGAAAGGAAAAGATTCATGGTCAACTCTTTTGTCACACGGAAATTCCCTCTACTCACTCCTTCTTTTCTCAGAGAAGAGATTAAGTTGTCAGAGCGTGGGTCCAACATCCCAGTGGTCTTCAGAGAGGAGGATGGCAGAGAGACTGATCTCTCCAGCGCTAAAAGATGGGGCTAACCACGGAGCAGTGAGAACAGGGGGAGAAGAGAGGAGGGAGAGAGGAGGGAGAGAGGGGGGGAGGAGAGAGAGAGGAGGGGGAGAGGAGAGGAGGGGGGGGAGGAGAGAGAGAGGAGGGGGAGAGGAGAGGAGGGAGAGAGGAGGGAGAGAGGAGGGGGAGAAGAGAGGAGGGAGAGAGGAGGGAGAGAGGAGGGAGAGAGGGGGGGGAGGAGAGAGGAGGGAGAGAGGAGGGAGAGAGGAGGGAGAGAGGAGGGAGAGAGGGGGGGAGGAGAGAGAGAGGAGGGGGAGAGGAGAGGAGGGAGAGAGGAGGGAGAGAGGGGGGGAGGAGAGAGAGAGGAGGGGGAGAGGAGAGGAGGGAGAGAGGAGGGAGAGAGGGGGGGAGGAGAGAGAGAGGAGGGGGAGAAGAGAGGAGGGAGAGAGGAGGGAGAGAGGAGGGGAGGAGAGAGAGAGGAGGGGGAGAGGAGAGGAGGGAGAGAGGAGGGAGAGAGGGGGGGAGGAGAGAGAGAGGAGGGGGAGAGGAGAGGAGGGAGAGAGGAGGGAGAGAGGGGGGGAGGAGAGAGAGAGAGGAGGGAGAGAGGAGGGGGAGAAGAGAGGAGGGAGAGAGGAGGGAGAGAGGGGGGGAGGAGAGAGAGAGGAGGGGGAGAGGAGAGGAGGGAGAGAGGAGGGAGAGAGGAGGGAGAGGAGAGAGGAGGGAGAGAGGAGGGAGAGAGGGGGGGAGGAGAGAGAGAGGAGGGGGAGAGGAGAGGAGGGAGAGAGGAGGGAGAGAGGAGGGGGAGAGGAGGGTGAATGCTGGGTGGATTTAGGATCACTTTACCTGGATTCGGCAATGTGGCGCTGCTGGATTAGAGCCTCAGGCCTTGTAACACGCTAGTCTGCAAACGACAAAATGAGGACACACACACACACACACACACACACACACACACACACACACACACACACACACACACACACACACACACACACACACAGACACACACACAGATACAGACACACACACAGACACACACACACAGACAGACAGACACACACACACACACACCTCAACCCCACCCCACACCTAAACCATGAACATCTGTCCCTTCAGATTTCACAGAAACTGACAGACAGGTCAGGTGCTGTCTTGTCTTAACAGCCCTGAGAGATACCAACCTCAGCTCACATGTCTCCTGTCACATCCACAGACAAAGCTCCTTCTGGAACTCTGTTCCTGGTCTGATATTGCCGTGTAAGGCCACTTCCTCATCCAGAACCCCTGGAACCACAAACCAACCAGACCAGAGGGGAAATACAGGATGTTGTTGGCAGGGGAAACCACAACGACAGTACCATCTCCCTCTGCTCTTTCCTCTGTCCCCCCATCCCTCTCTGCATCCCTCTATGTATCCCACCATACCTGATGGCTTCTCCCAACGTTTTAATTGGTAATTATTTTGCAGGGTTTAATGCCTTTATTCAGCCTGTCAGTGTGGAGTCAGGAGAGGTGGATTAGGCAGGCGGCCCCGGGCCCAAGGGGGACCAGACACTGGCAGGCCTTACAGCCAGGACCGCTCATTTTTACCCGGGCAGAGGAGGAGGACAGCTCCTCTTTGATCCGACGGGGGCGGTGGGGGCTTCGCAGGCCAGAGGGGTAGAGGCACGGGGTGACAGCGCCACTTTCTTTAGCCTCACAATTTGAATTTGAATTCTATCTTAGGATGCAGCGTGGCGCGGACTTGGCAGGGCAGTGGGGTAATCTGCTCGGCAAGAAAACTGTGAAAGCGTTCAGGGCTTTCTGTCTTTCTTCCTGTGTGCCCCTTGCAGAGATTGGAGTAATTAAAGTGAAATGGAATGCATTAAAAACTCACTGTCGCCTGTCCGTGCCAAACGTGAACGAGGTTGGAGCAGGTCTGTCCCTTAGACTGTAATCCCTCACACTACATGGGCCCTGGGACTTTGAAGATCTGCAACGACCAGAATAGCAGGAAGCTATGGTAACTACAGCTCTATGACCTCACACTTCAGACTATATCATTTTATAGATATTAATTGGATTTAGCACCGGACGGATGACGTTGTGATAACTCATGCAGTTCACTCTCCCAGTCTGTGTCACATATCGAGCTTCTGCATCATGTTCCATTTATTTGATAACATTTATGCGAAAAATGTGAAGCAGACCTGGTAATTGACCTCCAACACCTTGTGATAAGCTCCTCTTGGATATACACATTCATAACAATGTTGTTTTTCTTCGAGGGCTAAACTAATGGACCTTTGGGTGTGTTGGACTCGTTATTGGCCTTCCCATTTCTCTGTGACCCTTTTGCATTGTAGGTGGACCGTATAATTGCAGTGGAAGATAACCCATCTCCATCCCATGGTCTTCTTTCCAGCTGGGGGACATGAACCTGGGGACATTTTAAAGTTACATATTTTAAGACCTGGGGCAACAGGACCTGAAACATAATTGGGACCTTCTTTCATTTCTGAAGAAAGTGGACGGATAACAAAAGAGAGAGGATACACAACTACCACCATAATCTCCCCTGGCTTTGTGTGTGATCCCTAACCCTTAGAACTGAAGGGAGAGACAGAGAGAAACAGTGACGTACAAACGGAGACTTATAGAAATAGGGAGAAAGACAAACAGAAAGAGAGAAACAGAGATGGGCAAACATAGAGACAGAGAGAAACATGGAGAAAATCAAACAGAGATAGAGAGAAACAGAGAGAAAGACAAACAGAAAGACAGAGAGAAACAGGGATGGACAAACAGAGAGACAGAGAGAAACAGGGACGGACAAACAGAGACACAGATAGTAACAGGGACAGACAAACAGAGAGACAGAGAGAAACAGAGAGAAAGACAAAGAGAAAGACAGAGAGAAACAGGGCGAAAGACAAACAGAAACAGAGAGAAACAGGGAGCAAGACAAACATAAATAATTAGAAAAAGGGAGAAAGACAAACAGAGACAGAGTGAAATAGAGACGGACAAAGAGACATAGAGAAACAGGGACGGGCAAACAGAGAGACAGAGAGAAACAGGGATGGACAAATAGACACACACAGAGACAGAGAGAGGGATAGAAATTTGGCGGCCAAATCTCTTCAAGGTCCAGCAGAGCAGACCACACATCAAAGCTGGAACAGAGATCTCACCACACAGACACACCTCTTACCTCCAACACCTCCCCTTGCTGAGAGGATGGAGACACAAGCATCAAACAAGACTTTTCCCTGGAGGCCAGGTTTCAAGTGTTTACAATCAAAACCACTTTGAATGTTACTTTTCCATAACCAAAATTGTGATAACATAGTATAATTTCGCCAATGAAATAAAGTATTGACCATACCAGGTCAAGTAAGGGTTTTTATTGAGTAAACAAAGAGCTGTTTCTCTGATGATTTAAGTCCCATAAATATTGCTTAGACGTTCTGATTAGTTACGATTTCTCATATCAGTAGCTTCATGACAGAATGATGTTTCTCCTATAAGTAGCTTCATGACAGAATGATGTTTCTCCTATAAGTAGCTTCATGACAGAATGATGTTTCTCCTATAAGTAGCTTCATGACAGAATGATGTTTCTCCTATAAGTAGCTTCATGACAGAATGATGTTTCTCCTTTAAGTAGCTTCATGACAGAATGATGTTTCTCCTATAAGTAGCTTCATGACAGAATGATGTTTCTCCTATAAGTAGCTTCATGACAGAATGATGTTTCTCCTATAAGTAGCTCCATGACAGAATGTTTATCCTATAAGTAGCTTCATGACAGAATGATGTTTCTCCTTTAAGTAGCTTCATGACAGAATGATGTTTCTCCTTTAAGTAGCTTCATGACAGAATGATGTTTCTCCTTTAAGTAGCTTCATGACAGAATGATGTTTCTCCTATAAGTAGCTTCATGACAGAATGATGTTTCTCCTGTAAGTAGCTTCATGACAGAATGATGTTTCTCCTTTAAGTAGCTTCATGACAGAATGATGTTTCTCCTTTAAGTAGCTTCATGACAGAATGATGTTTCTCCTTTAAGTAGCTTCATGACAGAATGATGTTTCTCCTTTAAGTAGCTTCATGACAGAATGATGTTTCTCCTATAAGTAGCTTCATGACAGAATGATGTTTCTCCTATAAGTAGCTTCATGACAGAATGATGTTTCTCCTTTAAGTAGCTTCATGACAGAATGATGTTTCTCCTATAAGTAGCTTCATGACAGAATGATGTTTCTCCTATAAGTAGCTTCATGACAGAAGGATGTTTCTCCTATAAGTAGCTTCATGACAGAAGGATGTTTCTCCTATAAGTAGCTTCATGACAGAATGATGTTTCTCCTTTAAGTAGCTTCATGACAGAATGATGTTTCTCCTTTAAGTAGCTTCATGACAGAATGATGTTTCTCCTATAAGTAGCTTCATGACAGAATGATGTTTATCCTATAAGTAGCTTCATGACAGAATGTTTATCCTATAAGTAGCTTCATGACAGAATGATGTTTCTCCTATAAGTAGCTTCATGACAGAATGATGTTTCTCCTATAAGTAGCTTCATGACAGAATGATGTTTCTCCTATAAGTAGCTTCATGACAGAATGATGTTTCTCCTATAAGTAGCTTCATGACAGAATGATGTTTCTCCTATAAGTAGCTTCATGACAGAATGATGTTTCTCCTTTAAGTAGCTTCATGACAGAATGATGTTTGAAGGTGTTATGTATAATAAAAAGTCAACCGCTCTGCTCAGAAATCAGATTTTAAATGGGCGGCTACTTGATTGTATGGCTCTATGGGGTCTGGCTACTTGATTGTATGGCCCTATGGGGTCTGGCTACTTGATTGTACGGCCCTATGGGGTCTGGCTACTTGATTGTATGGCTCTATGGGGTCTGGCTACTTGATTGTATGGCCCTATGGGGTCTGGCTACTTGATTGTATGGCCCTATGGGGTCTGGCTACTTGATTGTATGGCTCTATGGGGTCTGGCTACTTGACTATATGGCTCTAAGGGGTCTGGCTACTTGAGTGTATGGCCCTTTGGTGTCTGGCTACTTGATTGTATGGCTCTATGGGGTCTGGCTACTTGATTGTATGGCTCTAAGGGGTCTGGCTATTTGAGTGTGTGGCCCTATGGGGTGCGGCTACTTTAGTGTATGGCCCTATGGGGTCTGGCTGAAAGTAGTGTATTATATAGGGAATACGGTACCGTTTGGGACGCAGATAATATTTCCATTAGATGTGTGAAGACCACCAAGGTCTGGCAAAGAATGTGCTTTAATAGATACATGTCAACATAATTAACTGTTTTTACTATCATGCACTTTCTTTCCCATCACCTCCAGCCAAATAGTGTGTGTGTGTGTGTGTGTGTGTGTGTGTGTGTGTGTGTGTGTCTATATCACTGCCTTTTGCCACCCAGCAATCGGAGACAGTGTTAATTGCAGCGCGACAACCACAAGAAAAGACCAGAAGCCCTGTAAAGACCTTGGCTAGCTGGCAGGCGGCACTGTGGAAAGCTAGCCATCCCATAATTACAGGTAGAAGACCTCTATCATGGAGCTTTGTTCTGCTGCGGTGTGTTTATACGACGATAATCATACAAATATGTAGGAATCTTCACCAATATAGCGATATGACACTTTGTCCCGACAGGATAGAGAGGTGTAGAGGAACATGAGACACATGGACAGCAGTCAGCATTAGAGAGCATCATTTTGTGGTCCACATTGGAATGCTTTCAGAACATGAAAGGGACATTGTAAAGACCTTTAATTAAAAAGTGTTCCGACAAGCTTATACAGTTATACTGTAGTCAGGCTTCTTTGGGGGGGTGGTGTTTCTAGGAGTATTGTTTCAAATTAGAGAGCTAGACACACATCACATGATTTATTTATTGAATATGACTCATATCAGTGGTTCCTGTACTCAGACTCTGGTGAGTCCGATTCGAGACGCTCTTCTTCGTCAAGCGTCTCAGAGTAGGAGTGCTGATCTTGGAACGTGTTTTCATTTTTTTTCCATTTTATTTTATTTCTTTCCATAATGGATAAGACTTCATGGACTTCCTAGATCTACACTCATACTCTGAGATGCTTTATGAATACCATCCCAGACGGTCATTGTTTCCTGGGCCGTGGTTCCATTAGTCAAGTTCACAACTCCTACCAGCTCATCTGGCCTTCAGGGAATTCTTCTATTCACACAGTTCTCCTTAGTAATTCACAAAGGACAACTCTTACTCTTGGTTCATTATGAGACATTGGGTGCATCCCAAATTGCACCCGATTCCCTTTACAGTGTGCTACTTTAGGAAGGCATTCCCTTAATTAATATCAAACAGAACTTATCTAGAATGTGGTTACAATGTTTTCGGGAATATACAACAATGTTCGAGACACATTTTATGGGAAGTTGCAAGAACATTCCTGTGTCCAGCTTTCTGAGGGTTGAGAGAACATTCCTGTGTCCAGCTTTCTGAGGGTTGGGAGAACATTCCTGTGTCCAGCTTTCTGAGGGTTGAGAGAACATTCCTGTGTCCAGTTTTCTGAGGGTTGGGAGAACATTCCTGTGTCCAGTTTTCTGGGGGTCAGGAGAACATTCCTGTGTCCAGTTTTCTGGGGGTCAGGAGAACATTCCTGTGTCCAGTTTTCTGAGGGTTGGGAGAACATTCCTGTGTCCAGTTTTCTGAGGGTTGGGAGAACATTCCTGTGTCCAGTTTTCTGGGGGTTGGGAGAACATTCCTGTGTCCAGTTTTCTGGGGGTCAGGAGAACATTCCTGTGTCCAGTTTTCTGAGGGTTGGGAGAACATTCCTGTGTCCAGTTTTCTGAGGGTTGGGAGAACATTCCTGTGTCCAGTTTTCTGGGGGTTGGGAGAACATTCCATCAACATCCCACCAAACATACACAGAATAATGGTTACCATGTTCTCAGAATGTAAAACATTAATATTCTAGACACGTTTCAAGGGAACGCTGCAAAAAACATCTCTGTGTATCAGGACATTGCCTGAAGGTCACTAAGAAACGTTGTTTAATTAGACATCACACCTTGGTACTGTTGCCAAGGCCCTGATTGGAGAACCATTGATCCAATCACAGCTCTTTTTGTCTGTTGGCAAGTGTAGAGATAATCTCACACAGTACTTTTAACACAAAGTTTTTTCAACTTACATGACTACATGTTAATTTATACAGTAATTATCTTTCAACATGTCCTCACTTGGGATTTGAACTCTCAACCTTTTGGTTCACAGCATTCAGATCTTCCTGCTCTGCCACCATGTCTGTGTCAGTTGTCAGTTCATTTGACTTAAATTGCTGAAATAATCCAACGATAAAAGAATAGTCAGATGACCTGATACCAGACATGATGGTGTAACAGGAAGATCAGCATTATGTGACCCAAGAAGTTGTGAGTTCAAATCTCAAGTGAGATGATGTTAAATAAAATGTACTCTGTAAATGCACAATGTAATCAAACGTGTACAGTATTTTGAAAACGCTGTACGTTAAAAGCACTGTGTGTGAGTGTACCTGGCCAACAGACAAAGACCCGTGAATGGATCAGTGGCTTAGTAACACGGCGTGATATGTATTGACTTTTTTTTGTGTTCGACGTTACTATTAAACGTGTCTAGAAAATGTATATCTTATGTTCTGAGAACATGGTAACCATTATTCTGTGTATGTTTGGTGGGATGTTGATGGAATATTATCCTAACGTCACAGAAAACTGGACACGAATGTTCTTGCAACGTTCCCGTGAAACGTTTCTACAACATTCAAATCTTAAGTTCTGAGAACATGGTAATCACGTTCTGGGAAGGTTCTAATTTACATTAAGGGAATGGTTTCTTGGAAACATTCCTTGCACATCACGGGATCATTCCTATGAAAAACATTAGTCAATGACCTAATGAGACTGTTAAGGGAACATTCTCTAAAGTTGTGGGAACCTTTTTTTGGTAGCTGGGTAGACACTCAATGCCATGGCAAGGTGAAACTGTGGCTTAACCTGGTCCCAGATCTGATTGTGTCAATGCCCGTAGGTGTTGGCAAGAGAGCACCAACAGGTCTAGGATATGGCTAGGAGAGTGTGGGTCCAGACTGAGGGACACTACCAAATACTCATTCAATAGGAAATGTACAAGTGGTGCAATATTGAGTTCTGCATTAGGGAACTATGTATTTTATCATGTACTTAATGGTCTTTAAAACCAGCTATGCAGTTTAATAAAATCAGACTTCATCTCATATCGTTTGTCAAGCATCTCATTGGTATTCAACATTAGAGCACAAATCACAAGCGTTTAAGCTTGGAACCATATCGGTCTCCATTCCCGAAGCGAGTCCCTGCATAAATCCCACTTTTGTGAGCACTTTACGAGAGGCTCCATGTGTGTTTTATGTGTTCTTTCCGAGTGTATCTCGAATGATACACAACGCTCCCAGGGCCCATCGAAAAATAAATACATTTAACAATCTAATTTTCCATAACGTATTCTCACTTACCACTTAGTAGGAGCAGGGATTTCTCTCTCTCTCTCTCTCTCTCTCTCTCTCTCTCTCTCTCTCTCTCTCTCTCTCTCTCTCTCTCTCTCTCTCTCTCGTTGAGATATTCATGTACATGTTTTATTTTATTTCTCTCTACTTGTACCATAGTTGTGGTGATGTACTGTGTGGGTAATGACAGTCAAAATAATTGGCTGCTGAAGTGGCGATCCAGGGATCCAGGGCGAAGGGCCCAGGGCAAAAGGCCCAGGGCGAAGGGCCCAGGGCGAAGGGCCCAGGGCGAAGGGCCCAGGCGAAGGGCCCAGGGCGAAGGGCCCAGGAGAAGGGCCCAGGGCGAAGGGCCCAGGGCGAAGGGCCCAGGGCGAAGGGCCCAGGCGAAGAGCCCAGGCGAAGGGCCCAGGGCGAAGGGCCCAGGGCGAAGGGCCCAGGGCGAAGGGCCCAGGGCGAAGGGCCCAGGGCGAAGGGCCCAGGCAAAAGGGCCCAGGCAAAAGGACCCAGGGCGAAGGGCCCAGGACGAAGGGCCCAGGGCGAAGTGCCCAGGGCGAAGGATCCAGTGCGAAGGGCCCAGGACGAAGGGCCCAGGGCGAAGGATCCAGTGCGAAGGGCCCAGGGCGAAGGATCCAGTGCGAAGGGCCCAGGCGAAGAGCAGTGTTTATCAGGATATTGACTTTCTGACGGTGGTGTAACAGACTCTTCTGGCTGGGCAGCTGGACAACGGGGCGGGGGGGGGGTCAAAAAGAGGGTGAATGACCGACTGCTTTTACCCTGCTGGCAATCGCCTGCCACCATCAACAGCACCATTGCTTTAGTCAGAGTCACTCAGGGCTGATAAACGCTGCAGCGCTGGAGTGGCAGAGGAGAGGAAAGTAGAGACAGAGAGGGAGAGAAGGAGAGGACGTCATATAGTACTGTGTACAGAGAAGGAAAATACTTCATATAGTACTGTGTGTACAGAGAGGGAGAGAAGGAGAGGACTTCATATAGTACTGTGTACAGAGAAGAAAAATACTTCATATAGTACTGTGTACAGAGAGGGAAAATACTTCATATAGTACTGTGTACAGAGAGGGAGAGGACTTCGTATAGTACTGTGTACAGAGAAGGAAAATACTTCATATAGTACTGTGTACAGAGAGGGAGAGGACTTCATATAGTAATGTGTGTACAGAGAGGGAGAGAAGGAGAGGACTTCATATAGTACTGTGTACAGAGAAGGAAAATACTTCATATAGTACTGTGTACAGAGAGGGAAAATACTTCATATAGTACTGTGTACAGAGAGGGAGAGGACTTCATATAGTAATGTGTACAGAGAGGGAGAGGACTTGGTATAGTACTGTGTACAGAGAAGAGAGAAGGAGAGGACTTCATATAGTACTGTGTACAGAGAAGGAAAATACTTAATGTAGTATGGTGTACAGAGAGAGGAGAGAGGGAGAGAGGGAGAGGACTTCATGCAGTACTGTGTACAGAGAAGGAGAGGACTTCATATACAGTACTACTGTGTACAGAAAGAGAGAGAAGTAGAGGACTTCATATAGTACTGTGTTCAGAGAGGAAGAAACGGAGAGGGCTTTATATAGTACTGTGTACAGAGAAGGAAAATACTTAATTTAGTATTGTGTACAGAGAGGGAGAGAAGGAGAGGACTTCATATAGTACTGTGTACAGAGAGGGAGAGGACTTAATATAGTACTGTGTACAGAGAGGGAGAGGACTTAATATAGTACTGTGTACAGAGAGGGAGAGAGGGAGATTACTTCATATTGTACTGCCTACAGAGAGGGAGAGGCCTTAATATAGTACTGTGTACAGCAAGGGAGAGTGGGAGAGGACTTCATATAGTACTGTGTACAGAGGAGAGGACTTCATATAGTACTGTGTACAGAGAGGGAGAGAGGGAGATTACTTCATATAGTACTGTGTACAGAGAGGGAGAGAACTTGCTCCAAACATTTGCCATGTTTTTTTGTGGTATTTCTTTTCTTTCTTGTTGCATACAAGATGCGTGTTTTGGGATATTTGTATATATTCTGCATATTTTTTTATTCTTTATATTCTGTCATTTAGGTCGTTATTGTGGAGTAGCTACAATGTTGTTGATCCATTCTCAGTTTTCTCCCATCACAGCCATTAAACTCTGCAGCTGTTTTAAAATCACCGATGACCTCATGGTGAACTCCCTGAACAGTTTCCTTCCAGTCCTGCAGCTCAGTTCAGAAGGACGACTGTATCTTTGTGTCTGGGTGGTTTAATACATCACCCACAGCATCATTATTAACTTGACCATGCTTAAAGATATATTCAATGACTGATTTGTTGTTACCCATATACCAATCACTGCCCTTCTTAATGAGGCTTTCAAAAAGCTCCCTGGTCTTTGTAGTTGAATCTGTGCTTTAAATGTAATACTTCACTCAGGGACCTTACAGATGTTATATGTATGGGGGACAGAGGAAGGGTTAGTCATTCAAAAATCATGTCAACCCCTATAATTTCTCACAGAGTGAGTCCATGACCATGTAACTTATTACGTGATTTGTTAAGCCAAAATGTACACCTGAACTTGCAACAACTATAGTTTAGTGATTACATTTGTATTAATTTGTTAACATTTGTAGAATTTTCTTTTCACTTTGACATTATGGAGTGTTTTGTGTAGATCAATGACAAAAAAAAAATCACAACTAAATCCATTTCAATCACACTTTGTCAAGTAACAAAATGTGATAGAATCCAAAGGGGATGAATACTTGTGATATACTGTATGTACCGTCCACCTTGCACAGTTCAGAGTCCCAAGACATCTACACATTATTATCCTTCTACAGTTTTCTGGGTAAAAGACCAACAATGTTCTTTCTCTCTATGGTGATATCTCTTTCTAGAAAGTATTTCCTGGTAAAGTAGAGCAGCCGTGGATCTCAGGGGAGACACGGATAGAAACTGAGGGGGGGGGGGATTTCATCCCTAAATCAAAGAATAAAAATAATGTTCTAACCGACAGAAAAGAACAAAACAGCGGTACAACATGTACAGTAAAGGGTTTAATGAACTAAGATGTTCAAAAGGAACTTATTCACAATCAGGCAGCGATTAGCAAGGGAGAGAAAAGTGCTGATATGAATGGTTCCCCACATGTAGATGTTTATTCTTTCTATCTCACTAGACAATACTCTTCCCATTGCTTTTCTTTCATTATACCATATTAACCTCATTTTATTTTCAGCAGACAGTATTCTCTCCACCATATTTTCCCCCAGTAGACAATAACCCCCCCCCCCCACACACACACACACATTCACACACATTTTCGTTACTTTCAGACAATAGCCATAACATTCTCTTTCTTTTATACTAGACAGTATTCCACCCATTTTGTCTTTCTTCCTGTAGACAGTATTTTCTCCATTTTCTTTTTTTCTCTCCAATCACCCCTCATTTTCAGAAGTAGGTGATTAATTGATAATGTGTGAAAGACCTTTAGAACACCCTACACAGGGGTCAAGGGTCACATTCCTTTAAAGTGTTGACTGCTGGGTATGTGGGCGGGACTTGTTGTTTATCTCTTTGATTGACAAGGCTGATGAGCAACCAGAGGAGAACCTGACCTCATCTTGCCAGGTCCATACATCACAGGGTTAGAGGTCAGAGGTCAGGGTAGTCTGAGGAAGGTCAGTCTCATCCCCCAGAGAGCCTTGACCCCGAAGGCACTGTTTCTATTTACATAACCTTTGACCCCTGCTACCGGGAAAGATCCCTCTCTCCATCCCTGTTTTATCCATTTCCTCCCTCCCTTTCCCTCTTTTCTCACTCATTATGGAGTAACAAGGGTCAGGGTTCAAGTTTAGAGACAGACACAGGCTTGTAGAGCCTTCCTCTCATTCTGTCTGAGGGAGGAGGAAATGGTGAGTGTGTGTGTGTGTGTGTGTGTGTGTGTGTGTGTGTGTGTGTGTGTGTGTGTGTGTGTTTGAGTGTGCTTCTGTCTGTCTGCATGTGTGCCTTTGTGTGTGCAAGACATCATGGGATGTATAGAGTCCTGTACTGTGAGAGTCTGGACCAGACCCCTCTCTAAGTGACAGTCAGATCCCTGTCATGTGTCCACCTCTGGATCATCTAGCTAGGTGTCAACTAAATTACACATTCTGTTCGATTCTCCTTTATCTCAAATTTTAATGTGGTTTTAACAAAAACACTCCTGATGGGGAAGTGTAACTGGTCATAACTTTTAGTGCCTGACTGAACTTAATGAGGTGGTAACAAGTCACCCAGTCGCCCTCTTGACCTCTTGACCTAGCTTAATCAGCCGTGTCCCACTATGACCACCTATAGCAGTGTTCTACAGTCAAAAGTCCTTAAGAATCTAAGTGCACAAAAGCCTGAACACACTGCAGCCTTCAAGGAGCAGCAATGAAAAACACCCAGCCCTTCACTGTTCAGTATAGAGTTTGTCAGCATAGTGACACATTTTGCTATAACTCCAGAGCCCACACACCTTTTCTTTTCACTCAAATGTCTCATGATATCAAAAGATGAATGGCAAAATGCCTAGACCACACTATGCAGACACAGAGCTGCCATATATTTAATCCTTGTTACGTGAGTGATCTTTCCTGCTGCTTGTTTTAAATGTCATCTGATCCCATCTATTACTGTCACTGAGTCACCTCCTTCAGCTCAGACAAACCAGACATCTGATCCAATCTATTACTGTCACTGAGTCACCTCCTTCAGCTCAGACCATCCAGACAAACCCACGCTGGGCCTGATAAGCTGTTAGCCAGCCTATTGGAGGAGGACCAGACAAGTAACCTCAGGTTATTGTAGAAACTATAGAATGCAGGTCATTATAAAACTTTTAGAATGCAGATCATTCTAGAACCTATAGAATGCAGGTCATTATAAAACCTTTAGAATGCAGGTCATTCTAGAACCTTCAGAATGCAGGTCATTATAAAACCTTTAGAATGCATGTCATTATATAACCTTTAGAATGCAGGTCATTATAAAACCTTTAGAATGCAGGTCATTCTAGAACCTTCAGAATGCAGGTCATTATAAAACCTTTAGAATGCATGTCATTATATAACCTTTAGAATGCAGGTCATTCTAGAACCTTCAGAATGCAGGTCATTATAAAACCTTTAGAATGCATGTCATTATATAACCTTTAGAATGCAGGTCATTCTAGAACCTTCAGAATGCAGGTCATTATAAAACCTTTAGAATGCATGTCATTATAAAAGGATTGCTTGGATCCAGCTGCATGTCCAGTGTTTGCCCTTCCTGAAGTCTATTTGGCCATACCAGTGGCACCCTCAGAAATTCTGAAATCTCATCAATTGTCTCTGAATATATTGATAATTTTGACCAAGACGCACATCTACAGCAGGACTCATCAATCTCAAGAAAGCATCAGAGCGAGCTATACAGCGCCCCTCTGTCTTAGTTCCTGTAGCCCATTTAGATGATGCTGTCTGGACAAAAATAACATATTCTATAATATTTTTGGCCAGACAGCATCAGATGAGCCTGAGTCTGAGTCTGTGTCTGAGTCTGAGCCTGAGTCTGTGTCTGAGTCTGAGTCTGTCCGAGTCTGTGTCTGAATCTGAGTCTGAGCCTGAGTCCGAGTCTGTGTCTGTGTCCGAGTCTGTGTTTCTGCCTGAGTCTGTGTCTGAGTCTCTGGCTGAGTCTGTGTCTGTGTCTGTGTCTGTTTCTGAGTATGTGTCTGAGTCTGTGTCTGAGTCTGAGTCTGTGCCTGCGGTCGCCCCCAGGAGAGGCATACGGAGCGGCCTACTGGTCAGACTTAGAAGGCAAGCACACATACACCGCTTCCGAGCATATTACTCTAGACAACAAGGTGGACGAAATTAGGGCACGAGTTGCCTTCCAGAGAGACATCAGAGATTGTAACATTTTCTGTTTCACGGAAACATTGCTCACTCGGGATATGTTGTCAGAGTCGGTACAGCCACCCGGTTTCTTCACGCATCGTGCTGACAGAAACAAACATCTCTCTGGTAAGAAGAAGGGCGGGGGTGTATGCCGTATGATTAACGAGTCGTGGTGTGATCATAACAACATACAGGAACTTAAGTCCTTTTGTTCACCTGACCTAGAATTCCTTACAATCAAATTCCGACCGCATTATCTACCAAGAGAATTCTCTTCGATTATAATCACAGTCGTGTATATCCCCCCCAAAAGAAGATGCCTCAACGGCCCTGAAAGAACTTTTCAGGACTCTATGTAAACTGGAAACCATACATCCTGAGGCTGCATTTATTGTAGCTGGGAATTTTAACTGGTAAAACCCTGGATCATTGTTACTCTAACTTCCGCGACGCATACAAAGCCCTCCCCCGCCCTCCCTTCGGAAAATCTGACCACGACTCCATTTTGTTGCTCCCAGCCTATAGACAGAAACTAAAACAGGAAACGCCCGTGCTCAGGTCTATCCAACACTGGTCTGACCAGTAGGATTCCACACTTCAAGATTGCTTCGATCACGTGGACTGGGATATGTTCCGGGCAGCCTCAGACAATAACATTGATGTATACCCTGATTCGGTGAGCGAGTTTATTAGCAAGTGCGTCAGTGATGTTGTACCCATTGTGACTATTAAAACCTTCCCTAACCAGAAACTGTGGATTGATGGCAGCATTCGTGCAAAACTGAAAGCGGCTTTGAATCATGGCAAGGCTGTCACGACTCCTACCGAGGGTGGCTCCTCTCCCTGTTCGGGTGGCGCTCGGCGGTCGTTGTCACCGGCCTACTTGCTGCCACCGATCCCTTTTCATTTTCTGTTTGTTTGGTCTAATGAGTTTCACCTGTTTTGTATTAGGCTTGTTGGTTGGGCTATTTTAGCCCGTAAGCCCGCCTGCTCTTTGTGCGGGCTTAATTCTTCCTTCCACTGTGTTCTGCGTGGTGGATATTATTATTGGGCGTTTGTATTTTGGTGCGCCCAGCATTTTGGGCGAATTACTTTTGTGCGTAATTAAAGCGCTACTTTGAACTTTTCTGCCTCCTGCGCCTGACTCCGCACCCACTACGCCCAGACCGTTACAAAGGCGACTGGAAACATGATCAAATACAAACAGTGTAGCTATTCCCTCAGCAAGGCAATCAAACAAGCTAAGCGTCAGTATACAGACAAAGTAGAGTCACAATTCAACTGCTCGAACATGAGACGTTTGTGGCAGGGTCTACGGTCAGTCACGGACTACAAAAAGAAAACCAGCCCCGTTGCGGACATCGACGTCTTGCTCCCAGAAAAATTAAACAAATGTTTTGCTCGCTTTGAGGACAATACAGTGCCACTGACAAGGCCCTCTACCAAAGCCTATGGACTCTCCTTCACCGTGGTCAACGTGAGTAAAACATTTAAATCTGTTAACCCTCGCAAGGCTGCCAGTCCAGACGGCATCCCTAGCCGCGTCCTAAGAGCATGCGCAGACCAGCTGGCTGGTGTTTTTATGGACATATTCAATCAATCCCTATCCCAGTCTGCTGTTCCCACATACTTCAAGATGGTCACCATTGTTCTGGTCCCAAGAAAGCTAAGGTAACTGAACTAAATGACTATTGCCCCATAGCACTCACTTCTGTCATCATGAAGTGCTTTGAGAGACTAGTCAAGGATCATATCACCTCTACCTTACCTGACACCCTAGACCCACTCCAATTTGCTTACATACCCAGCATGCGACAGAGCTGCAGTAGTTGTGACCTGTTTTTGTTGGTTATGTTGTCGTAGTTGTGCCTAGGGGGGCATATGGGGAGGGAATACTGTCACCTCCAGGTAGGTGTTTGTCCCCCTGTGTGCTGAGGTTGTCAGGTTCTTGTCCAGTTCTGGCATTTAGGTCGTCACAGACTAGTACATGTCCCTGGGCCTGGAAATGATTGATTTCCCCCTCTAGGATGGAGAAGCTGTCTTCATTAAAGTATGGGGATTCTAGTGGGGGGATATCGGTAGCACACAGGAGGACATCATTTCCTTTTGAATTTCTAGCCAAATGTAAAATGTTCCTGTTTTGATTCATTTATTAGAGTGAGTTAGGTCTGCTCTATACCAAATTAGCATACCCCCTGAGTCACTTGCTTGTTTCACACCTGGTAGTTTGGTGGATGGGACTACCAGCTCTCTCTAACCTAGAGGGCAACCAGTGGGTCCATCTCCTCTATACCTCTATGTCTTTTAGGATGACAATGTCTGTATTTCCGTATTTCTTTGATGTCCAGGTTCCTGCTCTTTAGGCCAAAGGCAGATGCCCTCTCAGGCCTTGGATATTCCAGGATAAGATAGTGAAAACGTTTTGTTCCATAAAGTGTCCAATGTTGCTAGTCGTGTGGTTTGGACTCAGACCAGTGAAATAGACCTACCTCTCTCTCCGTCTCTGTCTCTGTCTCTGTCTCTCTGTCTCTGTCTCTGTCTCTCTCTCTCTCTCTCTCCCTCTCTCTGTCTCGCTCGCTCTCTGACAAAAGCAACACAATAAACTCAGTAGGTTTGTTTGTTTGCAGCAGACAGACAGTGTGTCCTGAACTGCCTGATACCTTGTCTCTCACCAGACCACAGGGTTAGTAGGGATTGTTCGAACTGAAAACACACACACAAACACACACACACACACACCACTGTTTTGTTCTTTTCGATTAACATAAAACACAATTAGATGCACATTTACTCTCCACAAAATCCCATCACAGAGCACATTCCTCTAGTCTTTGGCAGCTGTAGTCTAGGCCTACAGATGAAGGATCTTACAATGCAGGAAATGTAAAACTTGTAATGTATTTGAGGTTAAAAAATGTATAAACCCCTAAAAAAAAATGTCCATGAGTTATAATCCACATAATAACTCACATTTCCTGTTGCTGCAGGATTATTTTCCTGCTGTACCAAATTAAGCTCAAATTCAGATCCTACATCTGTAGCTAGTCAACCCGGCCTGTTGCTTCATAATGTGCCATAATCCTTATGCTCTTGTCAGACCATGTGTGTCAGCCTAACCCCCAGGCCAGACAGACACTCCTGCTCCTTATGGGTTCTGATCAAAAGTTGAAGAAATAGGGTGTCATTTGAACTCAACCTTAGCTCTGGGTCTGGGTCCTAAACGGCTGTTTGGAGTCCTCGTCCAAAGTAGTGCACTATGAAGAGAAGAAGGTGGTATATGGGACGCAAGCCCACGGTCTTGGTCCTGGTCTTTCACTGCTGTTGCCATTTAAACTGGATAAGTGTTCGGTCTCAGCATGTTACTGCTGGGCGACAGG
Source organism: Salmo trutta (assembly GCF_901001165.1). Taxonomy (NCBI): domain Eukaryota; kingdom Metazoa; phylum Chordata; class Actinopteri; order Salmoniformes; family Salmonidae; genus Salmo; species Salmo trutta. The sequence goes on from NC_042991.1 coordinate 33,762,406, forward strand.
CCAACAGGACGCGTTGATTACAGGCTCCATCTTGTGTGTGTGTGTGTGTGTGTGTGTGTGTGTGTGTGTGTGTGTGTGTGTGTGTGTGTGAGTGTGTGTGTGTGTGTGTGTGGGGGGGGGGGGTATGTGTATGTGTATGAACGCGTGCGCGTGCTTCCCTGCGGGAGGTAGACACCAAAAGACTGCTGTTTTTCTGCCGCCGGGTGACTGGGTGGGTGATCGAGCAGATTCCTGGAAAGCCCAGTCCAAACTGTGTGTGTGTTTGTGTTTACACCTGTGTGCGTGGGTACGTGTGTGTGTCTGTATGTGTGTGTGTGTGTGTGTGTGTGTGTGTGTGCCATACCATAAGACTACAGTCAGGTTCCCAGTTCCCCCTAGTGGTGAGAGACACCAGTATCTGTGTAGGAGCTCACACTGAACACTTTTACACAAACACATTTATTTTGTTCCAATTACAGGTGGCAGACTATACCTCTTATTCTCCCCTTGTTAAGAAGGGGTGAAGGGGAATATATTAATAACTACAGGAAGGGGTGAGGGGAAATATATTAATAACTACAGGAAGGGGTGAGGGGAAATAGATTAATAACTACAGGAAGGGGTGAGGGGGAATAGATTAATAACTACAGGAAGGGGTGAGGGGGAATATATTAATAACTACAGGAAGGGGTGAGGGGGAATAGATGATTAACTACAGGAAGGGGTGAGGGGGAATAGATTAATAACTACAGGAAGGGGTGAGGGGGAATAGATTAATAACTACAGGAAGGGGTGAAGGGGAATAGATGAATAACTACAGGAAGGGGTGAGGGGGAATAGATTAATAACTACAGGAAGGGGTGAGGGGGAATAGATTAATAACTACAGGAAGGGGTGAGGGGGAAATAGATTAATAACTACAGGAAGGGGTGAGGGGGAATAGATTAATAACTACAGGAAGGGGTGAGGGGGAATAGATGAATAACTACAGGAAGGGGTGAGGGGGAATAGATTAATAACTACAGGAAGGGGTGAGGGGGAATATATTAACTACAGGAAGGGGTGAGGGGGAATAGATTAATAACTACAGGAAGGGGTGAGGGGGGAATAGATGAATAACTACAGGAAGGGGTGAGGGGGAATAGATTAATAACTACAGGAAGGGGTGAGGGGGAATAGATTAATAACTACAGGAAGGGGTGAGGGGGAATATATTAACTACAGGAAGGGGTGAGGGGAATAGATTAATAACTACAGGAAGGGGTGAGGGGGAATAGATTAACTACAGGAAGGGGTGAGGGGGAATATATTAACTACAGGAAGGGGTGAGGGGGAATAGATTAACTACAGGAAGGGGTGAGGGGGAATAGATGAATAACTACAGGAAGGGGTGAGGGGGAATAGATGAATAACTACAGGAAGGGGTGAGGGGGAATAGATTAATAACTACAGGAAGGGGTGAGGGGGAATAGATGATTAACTACAGGAAGGGGTGAGGGGGAATATATTAACTACAGGAAGGGGTGAGGGGGAATATATTAACTACAGGAAGGGGTGAGGGGAAATAGATTAACTACAGGAAGGGGTGAGGGGAAATAGATGAATAACTACAGGAAGGGGTGAGGGGGAATAGATTAATAACTACAGGAAGGGGTGAGGGGGAATAGATTAATAACTACAGGAAGGGGTGAGGGGGAATATATTAACTACAGGAAGGGGTGAGGGGGAATAGATTAATAACTACAGGAAGGGGTGAGGGGGAATAGATGAATAACTACAGGAAGGGGTGAGGGGGAATAGATTAATAACTACAGGAAGGGGTGAGGGGGAATAGATTAATAACTACAGGAAGGGGTGAGGGGGAATATATTAACTACAGGAAGGGGTGAGGGGGAATAGATTAACTACAGGAAGGGGTGAGGGGGAATATATTAACTACAGGAAGGGGTGAGGGGGAATAGATTAACTACAGGAAGGGGTGAGGGGGAATAGATGAATAACTACAGGAAGGGGTGAGGGGGAATAGATGAATAACTACAGGAAGGGGGTGAGGGGGGAATAGATTAATAACTACAGGAAGGGGTGAGGGGGAATAGATGATTAACTACAGGAAGGGGTGAGGGGGAATATATTAACTACAGGAAGGGGTGAGGGGGAATATATTAACTACAGGAAGGGGTGAGGGGAAATAGATTAACTACAGGAAGGGGTGAGGGGAAATAGATGAATAACTACAGGAAGGGGTGAGGGGGAATAGATTAATAACTACAGGAAGGGGTGAGAGGAAATAGTGTATGAGCCCATTCAAGTCTCTTAGAGGGCACAAGGCTACATTATAATTCGATATAAAAATGATCAAATAATCAAACTGACATTGATTTGTTTAACTGATAAGTAATGCACACTTTTTTAAGTTAGGTTTACGTTAAATTAAGATGCTAGGAAACCTGTCTCTTCAAAATGTGTGTTTATAGTTTGTTTCAGGCCAAATAAGGTTTCAATAATGTCCAAATGACACCATTAAATTCTGACTTTGATGTTAGTGATTTGACAAGGAAAATAAATGTGATTTCAAAGAGACTGTTAGGTTAAGCAACTAACACATGGTGAGTTGAAGACATCACAAATAAACAACCAAACGGTATGTATTGGTCTCTAATTTATTTACCCAATACATTTTTTTAAGGAATTATTTTTCACTGTCAACCTGCTTGTTTTTCAATGTAATTGTGACAATTGTGGTGGATACACTGCTATAATCATAAAAGTGTATCTACCTGCTTGCCGTTCCTTTTAGAATGTCATGTGTGTGTGTTTCAGAATGCCGCTCACAGCTAAACCTGGCAACAGACCCTCAGTGGCGCCACAGCCGCATTACCTAACACTGTTCTCCTTCAATAGAAGTCCCACACAAACAAAAACCAAAGTATTACGGTACGGTTCCATGTGTGTTCGCACTGGCTTAAACAAGACTGAAAGAAAGGAGAGGAAGAAAAAAGGAAAAGAAATCGCAAAACAGCCCCGGAATGGACCACCACTAAAGCCGAGACCACCTAAACTCACGGTGAACGGCGGCTTCCCATTGGAGAGTTCAGTCAGAATCTCTAGTAGAAATACTTTAATTGTTCAGGGACTCTCCGTCTAATAAGGTTTCTAAATCGAGCGCCTTTATTTGTTTTCCTCTGACTCGCGGCTACAGAAAAATGCAGTCGCTCTAATTACTAGTGCCGTCATTAAGAGATGTGGAGGTATTAAACTTTTCTTCCTCTTTCTTTCTCTCTCTCTCTCTCCTCTCGTTCTCCTCTCTCTCTCTCTCGTTCTCCTCTCTCTCTCCCTCTCTTTCTCTCTTGTTCTCCTCTCTCTCCTCTCTCACTCTCTCTCATCTCTCTCTCGTATCTTTCTCTCTCTCCTCTCTCTCCCCCCCTCTCTCTCTCTCTCTCCTCTCGTTCTCCTCTCTCTCTCTCTCTCGTTCTCCTCTCTCTCTCCCTCTCTTTCTCTCTTGTTCTCCTCTCTCTCTCTCTCTCTCCTCTCTCTCCCCCCCCCCCCTCTCTCTCTCTCTCCTCTCGCTCCTTCTTTTTTGTCTCTCTCTCTCTCTCTCATTCTCCTCTCTCCGATCTCTCTCTCTCCTCTCTCATTCTCCTCTCTCCTCTCTCTCTTTCTCTCCTCTCTCTCTCTCTCTCTCGTTCTCCTCTCTCTCTCGTTCTCCTCTCTCTCAAATTCAATTTAAGGTGCTTTATTGACATGGGAAACATATGTTTACATTGCCAAAGGAAGTGAAATAGATAATAAACAAAAGTGAAAAGACGATAAAAAATTAACAGTAAACATTACACTCACAGAAGTTCCAAAAGAATAAAGACATTTAAAATGTCATAGTATGTCTATATACAGTGTTGTAATGATGTGCACATAGTTAAAGTTAGATATGGGAGTTTATCAAAATTGGATTTGTTTCTACAATTCTTTGTGGGTCTGTGTAATCTGAGGGAAATATTTTTTCTCTTTCTCAATAGCAAGACTATGCTCAATGAGTTTGTCAGGTATTCTGCCACTGTGTACTCTCTGTTTAGGGCCAAAAAGCATTCTAGTTTGCTCTGTTTTTTGTAAATTCTTTCAAATGTGTTAAGTAATTATCTTTGTCTTTTCTCATGATTTGGTTGTGTCTAAATGTGTTGCTGTCCTGGGGCTCTGTGGGGTCTGTTTGTGTTTGTGAACAGAGCCCCAGGACAAGCTTGCTTAGGGGGCTCTTCTCCAGGTTAATTTCTCTGTAGGCAATGGCTTTGTTATGGAAGGTTTGGGAATCGCTTCCTTTTAGGTGGTTGTAGAATTTAAGAGCTTTTTTCTGGATTTTGATAATTTGCAGATATTGGACTAATTCCACTCTGCATGCATTATTTATTTATTATTTTTATTTATTTATTTCACCTTTATTTAACCAGGTAAGCTAGTTGAGAACAAGTTCTCATTTACAACTGCGACCTGGCCAAGATAAAGCAAAGCAGTGCGACACAAACTACAACACAGTTACACATGGAATAAACAAGCGTACAATCAATAACACAATAGAAAAATGTATATACAGTGTGTGCAAATGGCGTGAGGAGGTAGGCAAGGTGGAGCTTTACCTAGCATAGACTTATAGATGACCTGGAGCCAGTGGGTCTGGCCACGAATATGTAGCGAGGGCCAGCTGACTAGAGCATACAGGTCGCAGTGGTGGGTGGTATAAGGGGCTTTGATAACAAAACAGATGGCAATGTGATAGACTGCATCCAGTTTGCTGAGTAGAGTAGTGAAGCTATTTTGTAGATGACATAGCCGAAGTCGAGGATCGGTAGGATAGTCCGTTTTACTAGGGTAAGTTTGGTGGCGTGAATGAAGGAGGCTTTGTTGCGAAATAGAAAGCCAATTCTAGATTTTATTTTGGATTGGAGATGTTTAATATGAGTCTGGAAGGAGAGTTTACAGTCTAGCCAGACACCTAGGTATTTATAGTTGTCCACATATTCAAGGTCAGACCCGTCCAGGGTAGTGATGCTAGTCGGGCAGGCGGGTGCGGGCAGCGATCGGTTGAAAAAGCATGCATTTGGTTTAACTAGCGTTTAATACGAGCAGTTGGAGGCAACGGAAGGAGTGTTGTATGGCACTGAAGCTCGTTTGGAGGTTAGTTAACACAGTGTCCAAAGAAGAGCCAGATGTATACAGAATGGTGTAGTCTGCGTAGAGGTGGATCAGGGAATCCACCCACAGGAAGAGCGACATCATTGATATATACAGAGAAAAGAGTCGGTCCGAGAATTGAACCCTGTGGTACCCCCATAGAGACTGCCAGAGGTCCGGACAACAGGCCCTCTGATTTGACACACTGATCTCTGTCTGCAAAGTAATTGGTGAACCAGGCGAGGCAGTCATTTGAGAAACCAAGGCTATTGAGTCTGCCGATAAGAATGTGGTGATTGACAGAGTCGAAAGCCTTGGCCAGGTTGATGAAGACAGCTGCACAGTACTGTCTTTTATCGATGGCAGTTATAATATCGTTTAGTACCTTGAATGTGGCTGAGGTGCACCCGTGACCAGCTCGGAAACCGGACTGCATAGCGGAGTAGGTACGGGGGGATTCGAAATGGTTAGTGATTTGTTTATTAATTTGGCTTTTGAAGACTTTAGAGAGGCAGGGCAGGATGGATATAGGTCTATAACAGTTTGGGTCTAGAGTATCACCCCCTTTTAAGAGGGGGATGACATCGGCAGCTTTCCATTCTTTAGGGATCTCGGACGATACGAAAGAGAGGTTGAACAGACTGGTAATAGGGGTTGCAACAATGGCGGCGGATAGTTTTAGAAATAGAGGGTCCAGATTGTCTAGCCCAGCTGATTTGTACGGGTCCAGGTTTTGCTGCTCTTTCAGAACATCTGCTATCTGGATTTGGGTGAAGGAGAAGCTGGGGAGGCTCGGCAAGTAGCTGCGGTGGGGAGGGGGGGGGGCTGTTGGCCCGGGGTTGGGTTAGCCAGGAGGAAAGCATGGCCAGCCGTAGAGAAATGCTTATTGAAATGTTCGATTATCATGGACTTATCGGTGGTGACAGTGTTTCCTAGCCTCAGTGCAGTGGGCAGCTGTTAGGAGGTGCTCTTGTTCTTCATGGACTTTACAGTGTCCCAAAACTTTTTGGAGTTAGAGCTACAGGATGCAAATTTCTGTTTGAAAAAGCTAGCCTTTGCTTTCCTGGCTGACTGTGTGTATTGCTTCCTGACTTCCCTGAACAGTTGCATATTGCGGGGACTATTAGATGCTATTGCAGTCCGCCACAAGATGTGCAGGTCAAGGGCAGTCAGGTCTGGAGTGAACCAAGGGCTATATCTGTTCTTAGTTCTACATTTTTTGAAAGGGGCATGCTTATTTAAGATGGTGAGAAAATTACTTTTAAAGAACGACCAGGCATCCTCGACTGATGGGATGAGGTCAATATCCTTCCAGGATACCCGGGCCAGGTCGATTAGAAAGGCCTGCTCGCTGAAGTGTTTTAGGGAGCGTTTGACAGGCAATGAGGCAGTGATCGCTGAGATCCTGATTGAAAACAGCAGAGGTGTACTTGGAGGGCAAGTTGGTCGGGATAATTTCTATGAGGGTGCCCATGTTTACGGATTTAGGGTTGAACCTGGTGGGTTCCTTGATGATTTGTGTGAGATTGATGGCATCTAGCTTAGATTGTAGGACTGCCGGGGTGTTAAGCATATCCCAGTTTAGGTCACCTAACAGAACGAACTCTGAAGATAGATGAGGGGCAATCAATTCACATATGGTGTCCAGGGCACAGCTGGGAGCTGACGGGGGTCTATAAAAGGCGGCAACAGTAAGAGACTTATTTCTGGAGAGATTAATTATTTTAATTAGAAGCTCTAACTGTTTGGGCATAGACCTGGAAAGTATGCCAGAACTTTGCAAGCTATCTCTGCAGTAGATTGCAACTCCTCCCCCTTCGGCAATTCTATCTTGACGGAAAATGTTGGAAGTTGGGTATGGATATCTCAGAATTTTTGTGGCCTTCCTAAGCCAGGATTCAGACACGGCAAGGACATCAGGGTTGGTGGAGTGTGCTAAAGCAGTGAGTAAAACAAACTTAGGGAGGAGGCTTCTGATGTTGACATGAATTAAGTATTTTTCGATTACAGAAGTCAACAGTGCCTGGGGACACGCAGGGCCTGGGTTAACCTCCACATTACCCGCGGAACAGAGGAGTGAGATGAGGGTACGGCTAAAGGCTATCAGTGGAGGTAAGCCCAGGCACTGAGTGATGATAAGAGAGGTTGCATCTCTGGACATGCAGGTTATACTGGGTGAGGTCACCGCATGTGTGGGGGGTGGGACAAAGGAGGAATCTGAGGCATGTAGAGTGGGACTAGGGGCTCCACTGTAAACTAAAACAATGATAACTATCCTAAACAACAGTATACAAGGCATATTGACATTTGAGAGAGACATAAAGCGAGGCATAAAGCAATCCCAGGTGTTGATTGGGAGGGCTAGCTAAGACAACAACGGGTAAGACAACAACAGCTAATCAGATAAGGCAACAACAACAGGTAAAATAGTGATAAACGGGCAGAGAGGGTCGGTTAACTACACACAGGTCCTGAGTTCGAGGCTGGGGCCGACAGATAAACAAAACAAATAAACAAATTGGAGTAGCATTATTAATGAACAGTCCAGCAGGCATCAGCTATGTAGCCAAGTGATCATAGGGTCCAGGGAACAGCAATAGATGGAACAGGGAAGCCGCGGGGTAGTCGTTACTACACTAGCACGCGGGAGACACGGCGTTTAAAGTTAGCAGGCCGGGGTAAGGAGAAGCGTCTGCTCCAAAGTCCGGCAACGGCCGGTTTAGGGCACAGCGGATGGAATTACGTCTGCGGACCAGTTGTGGTGGTACGGCGGGGTGTCGTGTCGACAAAGGATGCGGGCCAGATGGCAAAAGAGGTATTGTGGTTGTAGTAATTTCGTTTGCTATCCCGGAGATGTGCCTGGCTCGCGGCTAACTGGTGCTAGCTTCGGGGCAGGGGCATTAACCACTATAGCCACTTGGTAGCAGCTAGCTAGCAGCGATGATCCGCTGCAAGGTCCAGAGCTTACGGCAAGTATCCGGT
>NC_042991.1:33858530-33883530 GCF_901001165.1 Salmo trutta
TCCAGCACAGTGAAACACGTAAGAGAGAGAGAGAGAGAGGAAGAAAACGAGAGAGAGAGGAGAAAACAATACAGTAAGTCCCAGCCAATAGATGTAACAGAGGAGGGTTAAGGCCAGTCAGTCAGCACCACCACTGTTTGACAGAGCCTCTCTCCCATCATCTAACCTCACCCAGAACAGACAGTACCCCCACCTAGTCTGCATACCCCCATCTACATGCTTCTAATTGTGGGGTGACAGGGAGGGGTTGAGCTGTGCCCCAGACAGCCCCAACCTGAGATCCATGGAGAGGCCTGGTGGCTCTGACAGCACACAGACGCTCACACACGCTCACACACTCACACTCACACTCACACACACACACGCACGCACGCCCACACACACACACACACACACACACACACACACACACACACACACACACACACACACACACACACGCATGCTCACACACACGCTCACACACGCTCACACACTCACACACACACACACACACACACCCGCACACGCACACGCACACGCACATGCACACGCACACCCACACACACACGCACGCACGCACACACACACACACACACACGCATGCTCACACACACGCTCACACACACTCACACACACGCTCACACACATGCTTAAACACACTCACACGAAATGCCCCACCTCATCTACATATCAACAGCGACTGGCATGGCGTGTACAACTAGGATGGCATACATCCTGTAGCTGTACTAAATGTCTCTGTGGCTTTTCGCTGGAAACAGAAATACGATACAAATAATTTTTTCTCTAATGGTGGGACACAACAGACGCTAGAATGCTAAACACAGAGGTCTTTTAATAGCACTGAGACAATCGTCTCCTTACTGGCCCACCCTTCAGCCTCAACACACGCCAATTTCCCCTCCACATGAAACCAGGGAGGCCAATATGCACAGGGAGGTCAATGTGCAGAATGCGGGTGCTTCCGATCCATTCCCCCGTGCATATTAAAGACACTTGTCATCAAGACATCACAGAGAAACAAGAGCTGTGAGAACGAGGGACACAGGCTAGGTTGACAATGGCACCATATTCATTATGTTGTGCACTACGTTTGACCAGATGGCCCACAGGGAAGACAGTCCATAGGGAATAGGGTTCATATGGAATAGGGTCTATAGGGAATAGGGTTCATAGGGAATAGGGTTCATATGGAATAGGGTCTATAGGGAATAGGGTTCATAGGGAATAGGGTTCATAGGGAATAGGGTTCATAGGGAATAGGGTCTATAGGGAATAGGGTTCATAGGGAATAGGGTTCATAGGGAATAGGGTTCATAGGGAATAGGGTCTATAGGGAATAGAGTTCATAGGGAATAGGGTCTAAAGGGAATTGGGTTCATAGGGAATAGGGATCAAAGGGAATAGGGTTCATAGGGAATAGGGTTCATAGGGAATAGGGTTCATAGGGAATAGGGTTCATAGGAAATAGGGTTCATAGGGAATAGGGATCAAAGGGAATAGGGTTCATAGGGAATAGGGTTCACAAGGAATAGGGTCTATAGGGAATAGTTTTCATAGGTAATAGTGTCTAAAGGTAATAGTGTTCATTATGAATAGTGTCTATAGGAAACATTGTTCATAGGGAGTAGGGTCTATAGGGAATAGGGTTCATAGGGAATAGGGTTCATAGGGTTCATAGGGAACAGGGTTCATTTGGAATTGGTTCTATAGGGTCTATTGGGAATAGGGTATATAGAGAATAGGGTTAATAGGCAATAGGGTTCATATGGAAGAGGGTCTGTAGGGAATATGGTCTATAGGGAATAGGGTTCATAGGGAATAGGGTTCATAGGGAATAGGGTCTATAGGGAATAGGGTTCATAGGGAATAGGGTCTATAGGGAATAGGGTTCATAGGGAATAGGGTTCATAGGGAATAGGGTCTATAGGGAATAGGGTTCATAGGGAATAGGGTCTATAGGGAATAGGGTCTATAGGGAATAGGGTCTATAGGGAATAGGGTCTATAGGGAATAGGGTTCATAGGGAATAGGGTTCATAGGGAATAGGGTTCATAGGGAATAGGGTCTATAGGGAATAGGGTCTATAGGGAATAGGGTTCATAGGGAATAGGGTCTATAGGGAATAGGGTTCATAGGGAATAGGGTTCATAGGGAATAGGGATCAAAGGGAATAGGGTTCATAGGGAATAGGGTTCATAGGGAATAGGGTCTATAGGGAATAGGGTTCATAGGGAATAGGGTTCATAGGGAATAGGGTTCATAGGAAATAGGGTTCATAGGGAATAGGGATCAAAGGGAATAGGGTTCATAGGGAATAGGGTTCACAAGGAATAGGGTCTATAGGGAATAGTTTTCATAGGTAATAGTGTCTAAAGGTAATAGTGTTCATTATGAATAGTGTCTATAGGAAACATTGTTCATAGGGAGTAGGGTCTATAGGGAATAGGGTTCATAGGGAATAGGGTTCATAGGGTTCATAGGGAACAGGGTTCATTTGGAATTGGTTCTATAGGGTCTATTGGGAATAGGGTATATAGAGAATAGGGTTAATAGGCAATAGGGTTCATATGGAAGAGGGTCTGTAGGGAATATGGTCTATAGGGAATAGGGTTCATAGGGAATAGGGTTCATAGGGAATAGGGTCTATAGGGAATAGGGTTCATAGGGAATAGGGTCTATAGGGAATAGGGTTCATAGGGAATAGGGTTAATAGGGAATAGGGTCTATAGGGAATAGGGTTCATAGGGAATAGGGTCTATAGGGAATAGGGTCTATAGGGAATAGGGTCTATAGGGAATAGGGTCTATAGGGAATAGGGTTCATAGGGAATAGGGTTCATAGGGAATAGGGTTCATAGGGAATAGGGTCTATAGGGAATAGGGTCTATAGGGAATAGGGTTCATAGGGAATAGGGTTCATAGGGAATAGGGTTCATAGGGAATAGGGTCTATAGGGAATAGGGTTCATAGGGAATAGGGATCATAGGGAATAGGGTTCATAGGGAATAGGGTCTATAGGGAATAGGGTTCATAGGGAATAGGGTTCATAGGGAATAGGGTTCATAGGGAATAGGGTCTATAGGGAATAGGGTTCATAGGGAATAGGGTTCATAGGGAATAGGGTCTATAGGGAATAGGGTTCATAAGGAATAGGGTTCATAGGGAATAGGGTCTATAGGGAATAGGGTTCATAGGGAATAGGGTTCATAGGGAATAGGGTCTATAGGGAATAGGGTTCATAGGGAATAGGGTTCATAGGGAATAGGGTTCATAGGGAATAGGGTTCATAGGGAATAGGGTCTATAGGGAATAGGGTTCATAGGGAATAGGGTCTATAGGGAATAGGGTTCATAGGGAATAGGGTCTATAGGGAATAGGGTCTATAGGGAATAGGGTCTATAGGGAATAGGGTTCATAGGGAATAGGGTCTATAGGGAATAGGGTTCATAGGGAATAGGGTTCATAGGGAATAGGGTCTATAGGGAATAGGGTTCATAGGGAATAGGGTTCATAGGGAATAGGGTCTATAGGGAATAGGGTTCATAGGGAATAGGGTTCATAGGGAATAGGGTTCATAGGGAATAGGGTTCATAGGGAATAGGGTTCATAGGGAATAGGGTTCATAGGGAATAGGGTCTATAGGGAATAGGGTTCATAGGGAATAGGGTTCATAGGGAATAGGGTTCATAGGGAATAGGGTTCATAGGGAATAGGGTCTATAGGGAATAGGGTTCATAGGGAATAGGGTCTATAGGGAATAGGGTTCATAGGGAATAGGGTTCATAGGGAATAGGGTTCATAGGGAATAGGGTTCATAGGGAATAGGGTCTATAGGGAATAGGGTCTATAGGGAATAGGGTTCATAGGGAATAGGTCTCATATGGAATAGGGTCTATAGGGAATAGGAACTATAGGGAATATATTTACTCCTGAGGTGCTGACCTGTTGCACCCTCTACAACCACTGTGATTGTTATTTTCTGACCATACAGGTCATCTATGAACATTTGAACATCTTGGCCAGGTTTTGTTATAATCTCCACCCGGCACAGCCAGAAGAGGACTGGCCACCCCTCAGAGCCTCGTTCCTCTCTAGGTTTCTTCCTAGGTTCTGGCCTGTCTAGGGAGTTTTTCCCTAACCACTGTGCTTCTACACCTGCATAGCTTTCTGTTTGGAGTTTTAGACTGGGTTTCTGTACAGCACTTTGTGACATCAGCTGATGTAAGAAGGGCTTCATAAATTGATTGATTGATTGATTGATTGATTGATTGATTGATTGATTGCTAGGAAATAGGGTCTATAGGGAATAGGTTCCATTGGGAACTCAACCACAGTTCCAACTCAGTCACTCACCATCAAAACCATGAAATTAGACCTAGGAAAATAGCCATGTGATGGGAAAAACAATACACTGTAGTGCATTTAGCATATAATAATAAATAAATAAAACTCTGCCTTCCTTGAAACGGATGCATGTAAATTACCCCGTGCCACAAAGACAAATTGGTCATTCAGGTTTGGAATGAAAATGACACTAAAGTGCAAAAAGGGAAAGGGCGCCGTAGAGCGAGAGAGGGAATAAGGGGGTTGTTAAAATGTCCCATTTCAGATGCCCTGCCTTTAGGAGAGGAGACGTACAGTCAGAGGAGATGTGATGAAACAAAAGGCCAGATGTACAGCAGGCAGCAAATAGAGGTTTCATGTAGCAGTAGTAGTTTTATACAATGCAACACATTTAGATGTACTATACATTGGTGAAAGACAAACTGATGAATATGAAATTGGTGGTTATAATGGCATTTATAATGGTGGTTATATTGGTGGTTATATTGGTATTTATAATGGTGGTTATAATGGTGGTTATAATGGTATTTATAATGGTGGTTATATTGGTGGTTATATTGGTATTTATAATGGTGGTTATAATGGTTGATATATTGGTATTTATAATGGTTGTTATTTTGGTATTTATAATGGTGGTTATAATGGTATTTATAATGGTGGTTATAATAGTGGTTATATTGGTGGTTATATTGGTATTTATAATAGTGGTTATATTGGTATTTATAATAGTGGTTATATTGGTATTTATAATAGTGGTTATATCGGTATTTATAACGGTGGTTATATTGGTATTTATAATAGTGGTTATAATAGTGGTTCTATTGGTGGTTATAATGGTTGTTATATTGGTATTTACAATGGTGGTTAAAATGGTTCTTCTATTTGGTATTTATAATGGTGGTTATAATGGTGGTTATATGTGTATTTATAATGGTGGTTATAGTGGTGGTTATATTGGTATTTATAATGGTGGTTATAATGGTGGTTATATTGGTATTTATAATGGTGGTTATAATGGTGGTTATATGTGTATTTATAATGGTGGTTATAATGGTGGTTATATTGGTATTTATAATGGTGGTTATAGTGGTGGTTATATTGGTATTTATAATGGTGGTTATAATGGTGGTTATTTTGGTATTTATAATGGTGGTTATAGTGGTGGTTATATTGGTATTTATAATGGTGGTTATAATGGTGGTTATATGTGTATTTATAATGGTGGTTATAATGGTGGTTATAATGGTGGTTATAATGGTTGTTATAATGGTGGTTATAATGGTTGTTATAATGGTATTTATAATGGTGGTTATATTGGTATTTATAATGGTGGTTATAATGGTGGTTGTAATGGTATTTATAATGGTGGTTATATTGGTGGTTGTAATGGTATTTATAATGGTGGTTATAATGGTGGTTGTAATGGTATTTATAATGGTGGTTATGATGGTTGTGATAATGGTGGTTATAATGATGGTTATAACGGTGGTTATAGTGGTTGTGTTAGTGGTGGTTATAATAGTGTATATATTGGTATTTATAATGGTGGTTATAATGGTGTTATATTGGTGGTTATAATGATATTTATAATGGTGTTATAATGATGGTTATGATGGTGGTTATAGTGGTTGTTATAATGGTTGTTAATTTGGGGGTTATAATGGTATTTACAATGGTGGTTAAAATGGTTATTCTATTTGGTATTTATAATGGTGGTTATAATGGGGGTTATAATGGTATTTATAATGGTGTTATAATGATGGTTATGATGGTGTTATAGTGGTGGTTATAATGGTGGTTATAGTGGTGGTTATAGTGGTGGTTATAATGGTGGTTATAATGGTGGTTATAATGGTGGTTATAGTGGTGGTTATAATGGTATTTATAATGGTGTTATAATGATGGTTATGATGGTGTTATAGTGGTGGTTATAATGGTGGTTATAGTGGTGGTTATAGTGGTATTATAATGGTGTTATAATGATGGTTATGATGGTGTTATAGTGGTTGTTACAATGGTTGTTGTAATGGTGGTTAGAATGGTGGTTATAGTGGTGGTTATAGTGGTATTATAATGGTGTTATAATAGTGGTTATAGTGGTGGTTATAATGGTGGTTATAATGGTGGTTATAGTGGTGGTTATAATGGTGGTTATAATGGTGGTTATAATGGTGGTTATAGTGGTGGTTATAATGGTATTTATAATGGTGTTATAATGGTGGTTATAATGGTGGTTATAGTGGTGGTTATAATGGTATTTATAATGGTGTTATAATGGTGGTTATAATGAAGCTGACTCCTACTTCTTTAGTTTATTGATTACATTTCAGCATCGCAACAACCAGGACAAAGTTCATACCAATGGATAAAGAAAGGAAAGCATTACTTCTCCATCCAAATCAGGAGAATCTTTCTTTGAATGATACAGCCCAGATAATAGAGGTTATAACTTCCTCCTGCGCTGGACATGGATCCATCACTTCTTATAAACCGGGTCCTTCGAGCCATGGATGCTGATTGGCTGACAGCCGTGGTATATCAGACCGTATACCACAGGTATGACAAAACGCTTAATATTACTGCTCTAATTACGTTGGTAACTGGTTTATAACAGCAATAAGGCACCTCAGAGGTTTGTGATATATGGCTAATATACAGTGACTAAGGGCTGTATCCAGGTACTCCGCGTAGCGTTGAGCCTAAGAACAGCACTTAGCAGTGGTATATTGGCCATATACTGTACCACACCCCCTCTGGCCTTATTACTTAATTATTCCACAATTCCTACACTTGAAATAGTGTAGGTTCATGTAAACATTGTTGATACAATTCACAGAGATCCTCAGCTAAACAATATAGCCATAATTTATAGTATATATTTTATTGTAAGAAGATATACGAGCGTGTCAAAGATTGTGTGTGTGTGTGTGTGTTGTGTGTGTGTGTGTGTGTGTGTGTGCCCGCGAGCGTGTGTGTGTGTGTGTGTGTGTGTGTGTGTGTGTGTGTGTGTGTGTGTGTGTGTGTGCCTGCGAGAGTGTGTGTGTGTGTGTGTGTGTGTGTGTGTGTGTGTGTGTGTTTGTGTGTGTGTGTGTGTGTGTGTGCCTGCGAGTGTGTGTGTGTGTGTGTGTGTGTGTGTGTGTGTGTGTGTGTCTGAGTGTGTGAGTAAGTGGATTCCCCCACTCTCCTCAGACCTGACAGTCGTCCCCTGTCCTCTCTCGGTGTCTCCGTCCCTGGTCTCCTCAGACCTGACAGTCGTCCCCTGTCCTCTCTCAGTGTCTCCGTCCCTGGTCTCCTCAGACCTGACAGTCGTCCCCTGTCCTCTCTCAGTGTCTCCGTCCCTGGTCTCCTCAGACTTGACAGTCGTCCCCTGTCCTCTCTCAGTGTCTCCGTCCCTGGTCTCCTCAGGCCTGACAGTCGTCCCCTGTCCTCTCTCAGTGTCTCCGTCCCTGGTCTCCTCAGACCTGACAGTCGTCCCCTGTCCTCTCTCAGTGTCTCCGTCCCTGGTCTCATCAGACCTGACAGTCGTCCCCTGTCCTCTCTAAGTGTCTCCGTCCCTGGTCTCATCAGACCTATAGAACCAAACCAGTACCCTCCACCCCGGAGGAACGACAAATGGCCTTAATGAAATTGGACAAATAACTCAGCATACACGCCTGAGCCCTCTGTTAAATATTAATATATTTAGGAGGATCAACATACCCAATATTCCCCTGTTTAATATTTGATATGTGCTATTGAGAGTTAAATCCCTTCACTTCATCTCTCCGTTCAGGATGGTCGTTTAACGTAATGGCAACCGCCCGACGAGAGGCATTCTGGAGGCTATGCATCAAAGCACATACTTTGCCTATAGTCACTAAACACAGTTTTACACATACATAAGAGATTAAATGAAAGCAATAGATTTGATCTGCTGCATCAGGAACGATGACATTAGTTATATACCTTATCTGCATAAAAGCAGAAAGGTGTTATGAGGGTCAATGGTATCCTTTGTTCTAAGTTGGACTGATTGTAATAGCCGTAAACATTGTGTTAAATTATGCGGAAGGGAAAACTATCAAACAACCATTAACAGGTTGTAATATCTATTCATATCTTCTACTGTACAGTTAGCCTACATCTCCTTGAGGGTGTGTTGCGTCGTGCTTCGCTGCCTATACTGAACTATACTGTACTGTACTATACTGTACTGCACAATACTGTACTGCACTATACTGTACTATACTGTACTGTACCATACCGTACTGCACCATACTGTACTGCACTATACTGTACTGCACTATACTGTACTGTACTGTACCATACCGTACTGTACTATACTGTACTATACTGTACTGTACCATACCGTACTGCACTATACTGTACTATACTGTACTGTACCATACCGTACTGCACTATACTGTACTGCACTATACTGTACTGCACTATACTGTACTATACTGTACTGTACCATACCGTACTGCACTATACTGTACTGCACTATACTGTACTGTACTATACTGTACTGCACTATACTGTACTATACTGTACTGTACCATACCGTACTACATTATACTGTACTGCACTATACTGTACTGTACTATACTGTACTGCACTATACTGTACTGCACTATACTGTACTGCACTATACTGTACTGTACCATACTGTACTGCACTGTACTGCACTATACTGTACTGCACTATACTGTACTGTACTATACTGTACTGCACTATACTGTTCTGCACTATACTCTACTGCACCATACCGTACTGCACTATACTGTACTGCACTATACTGTACTGTACTATACTGTACTGTACTATACTGTACTGTACCATACCGTACTGCACTATACTGTACTGCACTGTACTGTACTGCACTATACTGTACTGTACCATACCGTACTGCACTATACTGTACTATACTGTACCATACTGTACTGTACTATACTGTACTGCACAATACTGTACTGTGCCATACTGTACTGCACTATACTGTACTGCACTATACTGTACTGCACTATACTGTACTGTACCATACTGTACTGCACTATACTGTACTGTACTATACTGTACTGCACCATACCGTACTGCACTATACTGTACTGCACTATACTGTACTGTACTATACTGTACTGTACTGTACTATACTGTACTGTACCCGACTGTACTGCACTATACTGTACTATACTGTACTATACTGTACTGTACCATACTGTACTGCACTATACTGTACTGTACCATACTGTACTGCACTATACTGTACTGTACCATACTGTACTGTACTGCTCTATACTGTACCATACTGCACTATACTATACTGTACTATAGTGTACTGCACTATACTGTACTGCACTATACTGTACTGTACTGTACCATACCGTACTGTACTATACTGTACTATACTGTACTGTACCATACCGTACTGCACTATACTGTACTGCACTATACTGTACTGTACCATACTGTACTGCACTATACTGTACTGTACAATACTGTACTGCACCATACCGTACTGCACTATACTGTACTGCACTATACTGTACTGTACTATACTGTACTGTACTGTACTATACTGTACTGTACCCGACTGTACTGCACTATACTGTACTGTACTATACTCTACTATACTGTACTGTACCATACTGTACTGCACTATACTGTACTGTACTGTACCATACCGTACTGCACTATACTGTACTGCACTATACTGTACTGCACTATACTGTACTATACTGTACTGTACCATACCGTACTGCACCATACTGTACTGCACTATACTGTACTGCACTATACTGTACTGTACTGTACCATACCGTACTGTACTATACTGTACTATACTGTACTGTACCATACCGTACTGCACTATACTGTACTATACTGTACTATACCATACCGTACTGCACTATACTGTACTGCACTATACTGTACTGCACTATACTGTACTATACTGTACTGTACCATACCGTACTGCACTATACTGTACTGCACTATACTGTACTGTACTATACTGTACTGCACTATACTGTACTATACTGTACTGTACCATACCGTACTGCACTATACTGTACTGCACTATACTGTACTGTACTATACTGTACTGCACTATACTGTACTGCACTATACTGTACTTCACTATACTGTACTGTACCATACTGTACTGCACTGTACTGTACTGCACTATACTGTACTGTACTATACTGTACTGCACTATACTGTACTGCACTATACTGTACTGCACCATACCGTACTGCACTATACTGTACTGCACTATACTGTACTGTACTATACTGTACTGTACTGTACTATACTGTACTGTACCATACCGTACTGCACTATACTGTACTGCACTGTACTGTACTGCACTATACTGTACTGTACCATACCGTACTGCACTATACTGTACTATACTGTACCATACTGTACTGTACTATACTGTACTGCACAATACTGTACTGTGCCATACTGTACTGCACTATACTGTACTGCACTATACTGTACTGCACTATACTGTACTGTACCATACTGTACTGCACTATACTGTACTGCACTATACTGTACTGTACTATACTGTACTGTACTGTACTGTACTATACTGTACTGTACCCGACTGTACTGCACTATACTGTACTGTACTATACTGTACTATACTGTACTGTACCATACTGTACTGCACTATACTGTACTGTACCATACTGTACTGCACTATACTGTACTGTACCATACTGTACTGTACTGCTCTATACTGTACCATACTGCACTATACTATACTGTACTATAGTGTACTGCACTATACTGTACTGTACCATACTGTACTATACTATACTGTACTGCACTATACTGTACTGTACCATACTGTACTGCACTATACTGTACTGCACTATACTGTACTGTACCATACTGTACTATACTGTACTGTACCATACTGTAATGTAGCTATACTGCACTGTACCATACTGTACTATACTATACTGTACTATACTGTACTATACTGTACTGTAGCTGTACTGTACTGTACTATACTGTACCATACTGTACTATACTGTACTGTACCATACTGTACTATACTGTACTGTACTATACTCTACTGTACCATACTGTACTGCACTATACTGTACTGTACCATACTGTACTGCACTATACTGTACTGTACCATACTGTACTGTACCATACTGTACTGCACTATACTGTACTGTACTATACTGTACTGTACTATACTGTACTGTAGCTATACTGTACTGCACTATACTGTACTCTACTGTACTGTACTATACCATACTGTACTATACCATACTGTACTATACTGTACTGTACTATACTGTACTGTACTATACTGTACTGTACCATACTGTACTGCACTATACCAAACTGTACTATGCTGTACTGTACCATACTGTACTGCACTATACTGTACCATACTGTACTGCACTATACTGCACTGTACCATACTGTACTATACTATACTGTACTATACTGTACTATACTGTACTGTAGCTGTACTGTACTGTACTATACTGTACAATACTGTACTATACTGTACTGTACTGTAGCTACACTGTACTGTACTATACTGTACTATACTGTACTGTACTATACTGTACTGTATTATACTGTACCGTAGCTACACTGTACTGTAGCTACACTGTACTCTACTATACTGTACTGTACTATAGCTACACAGTACTGTACTTTACTGTACTGTACTGTAGCTACACTGTACTGTACTTTACTGTACTGTACTGTACTGTAGCTATACTGTACTCTACTATACTGTACTGTATTATACTGTACCGTAGCTACACTGTATGGTACTATACTGTACTGTACTGTAGCTACAGTGTACTGTACTATACTGTACTATACTGTACTATACTGTACTGTACTATACTTTACTGCACTATACTGTACTCTACTGTACTGTACTATACTGTACTATACTGTACTGTACTATACTGTACTCTACTGTACTGTAGCTACACTGTACTGTACTATACTGTACTATACTGTACTGTACTATACTGTACTGCACTATACTGTACTGCACTATACTGTACTGTAGCTACACTGTACTGTATTATACTGTACTGTAGCTACACTGTACTGTAGCTACACTGTACTGTACTATACTGTACTATACTGTACACAACTATACTGTACTGCACTATACTGTACTGTATTATACTGTACTGTACTATACTGTACTGTATTATACTGTACTGTACTATACTGTACTGTACTGTACTGTAGCTACACTGTACTGTACTGTACTATACTGTACTGTAGCTACACTGTACTGTATTATACTGTACTGTAGCTACACTGTACTATACTGTACTGTAGCTACACTGTACTATACTGTACTATACTGTACTGTAGCTACACTGTACTGTATTATACTGTACTGTAGCTACACTGTACTGTACTGTACTGTAGCTACACTGTACTGTGCTGTACTGTAGCTACACTGTACTGTACTGTACTGTAGCTACACTGAGACAAAAGGTCTTGAATAACCATTATTCAAATCGATTCAAATTAGGGTGGGGACTCAAAGTAATCGGCTAATATCTAATATACCCGAAAATCTATTACATTCCCATTTGGACACAATTGAATGAAGAGGGCAATTATTAACCACAGAGATCAGGTCCCATAATTGGAGAGATTGTCATGAAGGCTAATGCACTTATTTCTGGAGGGAGAGGGAGGCAGACGCTAAGCGCTAGCTAACGTAGTAGGGGTAGGGGCTGGGTGCCCGGGGGCTTTTGGGGGCTTTGGCCACCTGGTGACTGGCTGCTCCTGGAGGGGCCTTGTACACCCCCCCCCCCCCCCCCATTCCCAGCCACCATACACCCCCCCCCCCCCCAGAGGGATGACCCTGAGAATCTCATTATGCATATATTCAATATTTCCCCCACTACACCATCACCCCCCCCCCCCCACCACCATCACTCCCCCCTACCATCACCCCTACCTCCACCATCACCACTAACTCTACCATCACCCCCACTCCAACATCACTGCCCTCTCTACCATAACCCCTACCTCCACCATCACTCCCCCCCTACCATCACCCCTACCTCCACCATCACCACTAACTCTACCATCACCTCTACCTCCACCATCACTGCCCTCTCTACCATCACCACTAACTCTACCATTACCCCCCCTCCAACATCACTGCCCTTACTACCACCATCCCTACCTCCACCATCACTCCCCCCTACCATCACCCCTACGTCCACCATCACCCCTACCTCCACCATCACTGCCCTCTCTACCATCACCCCTACCTCCACCATCACTCCCCCCCTACCATCACCCCTACCTCCACCATCACCACTAACTCTACCATCACCTATACCTCCACCATCACTGCCCTCTCTACCATCACCACTAACTCTACCATCACCCCTACCTCTACCATCACCTCTACCTCTACCATCACCCCTACCTCCACCATCACTCCCCCCCTACCATCACCCCTACCTCCACCATCACCACTAACTCTACCATTACCCCTACCTCCACCATCACTCCCCCCTCTACCATCACTCCCCCCTCTCTACCATCACCCCTACCTCCACCATCACCACTAACTCTACCATCACCCCTACCTCCACCATCACCACTAACTCTACCATCACCCCTACCTCCACCATCACCACTAACTCTACCATCACTTCTACCTCCATCATCACTGCCCTCTCTACCATCACCACTAACTCTACCATCACCTCTACCTCCACCATCACTGCCCTCTCTACCATCACCACTAACTCTACCATCACCTCAACCTCCACCATCACTCCCCCCTACCATCACCCCTACCTCCACCATCACTGCCCTCTCTACCATCACCCCTACCTCCACCATCACTGCCCTCTCTACCATCACCCCTACCTCCACCATCATTGCCCTCTACCATCACCCCTACCTCCACCATCACCCCTACCTCCACCATCACCCCTACCTCCACCATCACCCCTACCTCTACCATCACCCCTACCTCTACCATCACCCCTACCTCCACCATCACTGCCCTCTCTACCATCACCCCTACCTCTACCATCACCTCTACCTCTACCATCACCTCTACCTCCACCATCACTTCCCCTTCCACCATCACTCCCCCCTTACCATCACCCCTACCTCCATCATCACCCCTACCTCTACCATCACCCCTACCTCTACCATCACCCCTACCTCCACCATCCACCCATCTCACCACCTGCCCCTTCATTTGCATACAGAAGACAGCCCAAATAAGGCAATAAATCAGGTCCTATATTCAAATAGTTTTGCCTGGAGATTAAAACCCTCTGCATCCACTCCCTCCCTGAGTAAATTGTCCCCATGCGTTTCCTCTGTCGCTGTGTGACTGCCTGGCGAGAGATGAGAGATATACCCCTGTTCTCATCATGGGGACAGAGGTAGTACTATAACCACCTCCACACAGACACCTATATATTTAAATATAACCCCCCCATCCCCCACACCCCTCTTCTCTTTCTCTCATTGCATGGCCCAGGGATGAGATAGTCACTCACTTCAATATATCAATATACATATGCTTATATCTCATATGCCTGGGGCAAACTAACTGCCTTGGTTATCAGGCTGCCCAAGATTTTATGACTGCCGAAGGTCACTGCTCATACGGGGAGCGAGGTGATACTTGAATATTGCTCTTAATGTAGGTCTTAGGACACTGCTTCCCTCCATTCTGAGTCGCTACACCCAAATTCACTATACCTCATCAATTATTGAAATGAACCACCAACCATGCAAGGAAATCATTTTGGAATTGAACCATCAACCATGCAAGGAAATCATTTTGGAATTGAACCATCAACCATGCAAGGAAATCATTTTGGAATTGAACCATCAACCATGCAAGGAAATCATTATGGAATTGAACCATCAACCATGCACAAAATCATTATGGAATTGAACCATCAACCATGCACAAAATCATTATGGAATTGAACCATCAACCATGCACAAAATCATTATGGAATTGAACCATCAACCATGCACAAAATCATTATGGAATTGAACCATCAACCATGCACAAAATCATTATGGAATTGAACCATCAACCATGCACAAAATCATTATGGAATTGAACCATCAACCATGCACAAAATCATTATGGAATTGAACCATCAACCATGCACAAAATCATTATGGAATTGAACCATCAACCACGCAAGGACATCGAAGGGTTTTCAATCTTTAAATGTAGTAGGCCTGTAGACTTTAAAGGCCTGTAGACTTTGTCATTTAGATTTTGGTGCAGGGTGTCATGTTGACGGAAAAAGAATGGTTTCCTTGCCAAGCAGGAAGCAGTCAAAGTCCAGTGCATACTAAACATGGACGATTAGGAATGTTGAATGGAAGCATATAAATATATTGCTGGTTTTACCAAAGCTTTAAGGGAAGCATATTGAAATCATATTAAAAATAAACAAAAATTAGGCGTGTGTATGTGTGTATGTGTGTGTGTGTGTGTGTGTGTGTGTGTGTGTGTGTGTGTGTGTGTGAGTGCGCGTGCGTGCGTGCATGCGCGCGTGCGTGTGTGTGTGTGTGCGCACATGTCTAACACTCAACGACCAGGCCTCTGATCAAATAATGATTTGGTGGAAAATCTAGATGAATTCCACTTAACAGAATTCTCTATTCCAATTACTATGAATAAAAGAGGGTGGGGAGAAAACAAGACAAATATGCATTTTTAGAATAAAAAAGCGGTCCATCAATCAATTTGTCCCCAAACTCCCATCAAAGGTTCACGGGCTGTGAAGTATATCGATTCCCCATCAACAAACGGAGGATTGGAACCAAAAGACTTCAACCTTTAATTCATGTTCAAGTCTGCCACTATTACTTGGTGTGTTTAACACAGAGGCCAACTCGTCTTTTATGTGAATCACTGTGCCACAATTTCACTTGTTCGACATCCCTGAACTGTCTCTATCATGCAACAAAAAAATCCATCTCCTGTTAAATCCTTCTCCCGCAAGGAGTCGTCATGTCATATTTTTTTATTATCCCTGATGTGTAATGTGTAGGCTACAATCGGCCTGCTACACATTCCATTTCCTCCCTCTGCACATCTGATTCTACAGGGAAGCAATTGTAATTATTATGAAGCAGATCATTTTGTATTTGTGAAATAGCCACTCCAGTTATCTCAAGCTGGCAGACGGTGTTATGGCACTTTGGCGTTCCTTGTACATCTAAGACGGAACAATCCTAACTCTCGGGAAGAAGAAATGACTGCGTTTATAAAATAAACATCAAGTTCTCAGTGCCATCAAACAGACAAACGCTGATTCAGTCCAGATGTATCCACCGTGATGCCGATCACGATCCCTCTAAAAAGTATATTTTCCCTCCAAAAAGTAAAGTCTTTGCATAATGAGAGACTTTTTGTTTTACTGAAGATTGCCAATTACATCTCAGTAAACAGTGCTGTGATTAAACTTCCTGTTTTGTCGGTTTCATTGTGAAAATGTAGCTTATTAATAGCTATAAAACATACTGAAGTTGGTTCAAAATGTCAAACCCAGACTTGGTTTCACAGGGAGCCGAAATGGAAATGAGTCAATGTAAATACAATTTGATTAAAAATTCCCTCCGGTGTTACAAACTCAATTGTAGAAATTCTCCCAAAATACAGAGAAACTTTTCAGCCTCTTGAGCTAATAACCGGTGACAGCGAGAGGCTTAAACAAAAGATCAGTCAAGCGTTCATTTGAATTTTCAAATCCCTTTTAATACAACTCGGCTTGATTCATTTCCCTGAGAATTCATCAAAAACATCAGTTTTGCATTGAGAGAGAAGGAGATCATTTACATTTTTGAGTGAGACTGTAGCATTCAGAGTAGTGCAGCACCGGCTCCCAAACTTCATTTGAGTACAATGGTGACATTCTGCCTCACATAAGACAACTAGCAGGTTTTCATGTGAGGACAAATAAAAGCGGATGGTTGGAATGGTGAGCTTTATATGTCCTGTCTCTCTCTAGAGAGGCAAGCTGGCATGCACAAGACTGGTTCATACTTGGATTTATTTTTTCACTAATGAGTTTGGCTAAAGGCTCGGACACACTAATAGCGTTTGCCTGCCTCCAAACATCAGATCACCTGATCTTATTTACCATGCTGTGAACTTCTCCAACTTTCATCTGTGACTCCTCTGTTTCAAAGGCCTCCATCAGCTCTCATAAACAAAGTGATTTATTCAAATCAAATTTAATTTGTCAAATGCGCCGAATACAGTGAAATGCTTACCGTAATTTCCGGAAATTTAAGCGCACCTGAATATAAGCCGCACCCACTGAATTAAAAAAAAATCTTATTTTGAACATAAATAAGCCGCACATGTCTATAAGCCACAGGTGCCTACCGGTACATTGAAACAAATGAACTTTACACAGGCTTTAACGAAACACGGCTTGTAACAAAAAATAAAAAATTAGCAGTAAGCTTTAGTTGTCTTTTTGCACCGAGTCAATTCCTCACGCTGCTGTTTCCAAAGTCTTATCATCGACTCATTAAGACCAAGCTCCCGTGCAGCAGCTCTATTTCCTTTTCCAACAGCCAGATCAATCGCCTTCAACTTGAAAGCTGCATCATATGCATTTCTCTGTGTCTTTGCCATGATGAGGGTGACAAAATGACTACCGTAATCAGAATGATGGGAAGTTTGAGAGCGCTCGATTTAATCTAAATAGTAAACAAAAAAGTTGTTTGACCTTAACCCGTTCGGCAATTTCATTGGTCTAATGAAAGCTTCATGCCGCCAAAAAACTGAGCACGTCACAGAATGTGTTTTTTTTATTTTTTTTTATTTGAAAGCGGGAAAAATCCATATATTAGCCGCGTCATTGTTTAAGCCGCGAGGTTCAAAGCTGGGAAAAAAGTTGCGGCTTATAGTCCGGAATTTACGGTACTTACAAGCCCTTAACCAACAATGCAGTTTTAAGAAAAATAAGTGTTAGGTAAAAAAATAGATAAATAAAAAATAAAAGTAACAAGTAATTAAAGAGCAGCAGTAAAATAACAGTATCTTGGTTAAGGGGACTGTAAAACGGCCATTGTACTTTCATCTGTGACTCCTCTGTTTCTGAGGCCTACATCAACACTCGTAAACAAAGTGATTTATTCTACCTTTCTAGAATCAGGATTCTGCTATCTAATTACTTTCAGCATATTCCTCTCCTTGTCTGAGTAATGGAGAGGCTAATTTATGAGTGAAGGTGGTGGAATATCAGGCAGAGAGCTCGTCATAAATCCACAATAATGCCAATGTTTGAAGAATTCCTCAAAATATAAAAATGCAAATGTGATTAAGGATGGGTTACCCTGTGCTGATGTGGCATCTCATATCATCTATGTATCTATCTATCTATCTATCAGATGTAGAGAGAGAGAAAGAGAGAAAAAAAAGAGGCTCCTTATGGGGATGTACTGTAGTGACTAGATACCAGTCAGACGCTCAAATATATAAATAATACTAGGTAGGTAGGTGCCTGTATGGTAATTTCTAATTTAAAGGTTCACACACCACACTACCCCCCCACACCCAGACACACACTTATACAAAGTATGGTTATGAAAATGAAAGTGGCCCCAACATTTTAATCTCTTACCTCCCTGCCCCCTAACGAGAATGCATAAACCTTTAGGGTGGTCAATGGAGTGTGGGCTTGCAGATGTAAATTGGGGTTGGTGGAAGATGGCAGAGGCTTGTTAGTGAGTGAACAGACAAACAGTGAGGACGATACCGAGACACCTTGTCACTTCGGCTTTTATCTCTCGTCACAGACAGATGAAAAATCATTGCCAATCTGCTACTTCCATCTGGATTAACATAACAAAGAGGGAGAGAGAGATAGAGAGAGATAGGGAAAGAGGGAGATGGAGGGAGAGAGAGGAAGAGAGAACGATAGAGGGAAAGCAGGGGGTCAAAGAGAGAGGGAGGGGAGATAAGGAGAGCGAGAGAGAGAGAGAGATAGGGAAGTAGAGTGAGCGAGAAAGAGAGAAAGAGAGAGAGAGGGAGAGAGAGAGAGAGAGAGAGAGAGAGAGAGAAAGAGAGCGAGAGCGCGAGAGATAGAAAGAGAGAGAGCGAGCGAGAGAGAGAGATCAACTGTCCTCATCACATCTCTCAAAAGTCCCAACAACATGGCCGACATCTACTCTCTCTCACACTCACTCACTCTCTTTCTCACACGCACACACACACACACACACACATACACACTCTCCACGTTGGGAACAACTGTCTATCAGACACCTAAAGTAGAAAATCTCCCATCTCAGCACCTCGACTCGACTCTCTGCCAGAACAATAGATTGGAGCATTAAAGACAAGGCCGTCTTCTTTGAAAATCATAAAAAATGAATGAACGAAAGAAACAAGTGAGGTAAAAGGAAAGAGAGAGAGACTGCAAGAGAGAGAGACTGCAAGAGAGAGAGACTGAGAGAGAGAGAGAGAGAGAGAGAGAGAGAGAGACAGAGAGAGACAGAGAGACTGCAAGAGAGAGAGACAGAGAGACTGTGTGAGTGTGAGTGAGAGAGAGAGAGAGAGAGAGAGAGAGAGAGAGACAGAGAGAGAGACAGAGAGAGACAGAGAGAGACAGAGAGACTGCAAGAGAGAGAGACAGAGAGACTGTGTGAGTGAGAGAGAGAGAGAGAGAGAGAGAGAGAGAGAGAGAGAGAGATTCTGCATGCAGGGCAGAATTAGGCCAATATCCACTAATAATAAAAACTCAAAAAAGAGCAATTAAGTTTTGGAAACATCTAAAATACAGTGACCCCCTCTCATATCATTACCAAGCCCTGCAATGCCAAGAGCTGAGCAAAGAAAAGAGTCCCCTCATCCAGCTGGTCCTGGGGCTGAGTTCACAAACCTGTTCTACTAACACACTGAAGCCTCAGGACCCTCATCCAGCTGGTCCTGGGGCTAAGTTCACAAACCTGTTCTACTAACACACTGAAGCCTCAGGACCCTCATCCAGCTGGTCCTGGGGCTGAGTTCACAGACCTTGTTCTACTAACACACTGAAGCCTCAGGACCAGAACATCCAATCAATCAGAATAAACCAAATTACAAGACAGTCAAAACAAAACTACATTGCTTATTGGGAAACACAAGCACAAACACAAAGCAAAATGCAGTGCTATCTGGCCCTAAATCGACAGTACACTATGGCTAAATATTTGACCATGGTTACTGATCAAAACCTTAGAAAAACCTTGACAAAGTACAGGCTCAGTGAGCACAGCCTTGTCTTTGAGAAGGGTAGACACAGGAAAACATGGCTCCCTGTAGAGGAAAGGCTGTGCAACAACTGCACAACAGCAGAACCTGAGACGGAGCTGCATTTCCTGACAAAATGTCAAAAATATAAAACAATTAGAGTGTCATTTCCCCAAATTTGAAACCCTGATGAGGATAGGCTACCCGTCCTGTTGGGGGAGGACGCAGAGAGCTGTGTGTTGGCAGCGCACTACATTGCTGCCTGCCATAAGTTGAGGGACAGTGTCTGACAGACCAATAAACCTGCACATGTACTCTACTGTATGGCTATTGTTATTGTTGAATGTATGGTTATTTTGACCCTTGGTTATTGTTGTTACTGTTGTCCCGTTGACAATTTTGATTCTCATTTTTATTTATTTTTATATTGTAAAAATCAAAAATAAGCTTTGGCAATATGTACATTGTTACGTCATGCCAATAAAGCGAATTGAATTGAATTGAATTGAGAGAGAAAGAGAGAGGGAGAGAGGAATTGATGGAAAGTGGTTTTGGGGGAAAAATATACGACATTATACAATCCATGTACACAAACAACAAGTGTGTGGTTAAAATAGGCAAAAAACACACACATTTCTTCCCACAAGGCCGTGGGGTGAGACAGGGATGCAGATTAAGCCCACCCTCTTCAACATACAGTTGAAGTCAGAAGTTTACATACACCTTAGCTAAATATATTTAATCTCAGTTTTTCCACAATTCCTGACATTGAATCCTAATAAAAATTCCCTGTCTTAGGTCAGTTAAGAACACCACTTTATTTTAAGAATGTGAAATGTCAGAAAAATAGTAGAGAGAATTATTTATTTTAGCTTTTATTTCTTTCATCACATTCCCAGTGGGTCAGAAGTTTACATACACTCAAACAGTATTTGGTAGCATTGCCTTTAAATTGTTTAACTTGGGGCAAACGTTTCGGGTTTCCCACAATAAGTTGGGTGAATTTTGGCCCATTCCTCCTGACAGAGCTGGTGTAACTGAGTCAGGTTTGTAGGCCTCCTTGCTCGCACATGCTTTTTCAGTTCTGCCCACACATTTTCTATAGGATTGAGGTCAGTGCTTTGTGATGGCCACTCCGATACCTTGTCTTTGTTGTCCTTAAGCAACAAATTTGGAAGTATGCTTGGGATCATTGTCCGTTTGCGACCAAGCTTTAACTTCCTGACTGATGTCTTGACATGTTGCTTAAAACCTGTTAGGGATAGGGGGCAGTATTTTCACATTCGGATGAAAAGCATGCCCAGAGTAAACTGCCTGCTACTCGGGCCCAGAGTCAAATATTTGCATATTATTAGTAGATTCGGATAGAACACACTCTGAAGCTTCTAAAACGGTTTGAATGATGTCTGTGAGTATAACAGAACTCATATGGCAGGCAAAGACCTGAGAAAAATCCAACCAGGAAGTGGGAAATCTGAGGGTTGTAGTTTTTAAGTAAATCCCTATACAAACTACAGTGTCTGTGGGGTCATTTTGCACTTCCTAAGGCTTCCACTAGATGTCAACAGTCTTTAGAACCTTGTTTCATGCTTCTACTCTTACTGGGGAGAGAATAAGAGACCATTCAATCAGTGGACTGCCTGAGGACAATGAGTTGTTTACTGTGCCGGCACACAGGTGGGCCCTTCCATCTTTTTCCTCTGTAATGAATACGCTATTGTCCGGTTTGGTATATTATCGAATATTTATGTTAAAAAGACCCTAAGGATTGATTGTAAACATCGTTTGACATGTTTCTACGAACGGTAATGGAACATTTTGACTTTTCGTCTCTGGTTTTGCGCTCGCGCATTTTGCCTTTGGATAGTGATTTGAATGCGCGAACAAAAGGAGATATTTGGACATAAATATGGAGTTTAGCAAACAAAACTAACATTTCTTGTGGAAGTGGGAGTCCTGGGAGTGCATTCCGACGAAGATCAGCAAAGGTAAGTGAAGATTTATAATACTATTTCTGAGTTTAGTTGACTCCAGAACTTGGCGGGTAACTGTATAGCTTGCTTTGATGGCTGAGCTCTGTACTCAGAATATTGAACAATGTGCTTTCGCCGTAAAGCTATTTTGAAATCTGACACAGCAGTTGGATTAAGGAGAAGTGTATCTATAATTCTTTCCATAACTGTTGAAAAGTTTATCAACGTTTATGATGAGTATTTTTGTAAATTGATGTGCTCATTCACCGGAAGTTTTGGAGGCAATACATTTTCTGGACATCACGCGCCAATGTAAAATGGGGTTTTTGGACATAAATATGAACTTTATCGAACAAAACATACATGTATTGTGTAACATTGAGTCCTGGGAGTGTCATCTGATGAAGATCGTCAAAGGTTAGTGATTCATTTTAGCTGTATTTCTGGTTTTTGTGATGCCTCTCCTTGCTTGGAAAATGGCTGTGTGGTTTTTCTTGTCAAGTTGATGTCCTAACATAATCTAATGTTATGCTTTTGCCGTAAAGCCTTTTTGAAATCGGACAATGTGGTTGGATTATTGAGAAGTTTATTTTTAAAATGGTGTAAAATAGTTGATTGTTTGAGAAAATTGAATTATGAGATTTTTGTTGTTTTGTATTTCGCACTCTGCTATTTCATTGGCTGTTGGCTAGGGGTCTCGCTAGCGGAACGAACGTCTGTCAATAACAGGTTAAATATATCCACATAATTTTCCTTCCTCATGAAGCCATCTATTTTGTGAAGTGTACCAGTCCCTCCTGCAGCATAACACCCCCACAACATGATGCTGCCATCCCCAGGGTTCACGGTTGGGATGGTGTTCTTTGGCTTGCAAGCCTCCCCCTTTTTCCTCCTAACCTAACAATGGTCATTATGGCCAAACAGTTCTATTTTTGTTTCATTAGACCAGAGAACAATTCTCCAAAAAGTACGGTCTTTGTCCTCATGTGCAGTTGCAAACTGTAGTCTAGCTTTTTTATGGCGGTTTTGGAGCAGTGGCTTTTCCCTTGCTGAGCGGCCTTTCAGGTTATGTCTATATAGGACTCGTTTTACTGTGGATATAGATACTTTTGTACTTGTTTCCTCCAGCATCTTCAGAAGGTCCTTTGCTGTTGTTCTGGGATTGATTTGCACTTTTCGCATCAAAGTACGTTCATCTCTAGGAGACAGAACGTGTCTCCTTCCTGAGCGGTATGACGGCTGCGTGGTCCCATGGTGTTTATACTTACTTGCTATTGTTTGTACAGATGAACGCGGTACCTTCAGACGTTTGGAAATTGCTCCCAAGGATGAACCAGACTTGTGGAGGTCCATCATTTTCTTCCTGAGGTCTTGGCTGATTTCTTTTGATTTTCCCATGATGTCAAGCAAAGAGGCACTGAGTTTGAAGGTAGGCCTTGAAATACATCCACAGGTACACCTCCAATTGACTCAAATGATGTCAATTAGCGTAATTTTCTGGAATTTTCCAAGCTGTTTAAAGGCAGAGTCAACTTAGTGCATGTTAACTTCTGACCCACTGGAATTGTGATACAGGGAATTATAAGTGATATAATCTGTCTGTAAACAATTGTTGGAAAAATTACTTGTGTCATGCACAAAGTTGATGTCCTAATCGACTTGCCAAAACTATAGTTTGTTAACAAGGAAGTTGTGGAGTGGTAAAAAACGAGTTTTATTGACTCCAACCTACGTGTATGTAAACTTCCGACTTCAACTGTATATATCAACGAATTGGCGAGGGCACTAGAACAGTCTGCAGCACCCGGCCTCACCCTACTAGAATCTGAAATGAAACGTCTACTGTTTGCTCATGATCTGGTGCTTCTGTCACCAGCCAAGGAGGGCCTACCACAGCACCTAGATCTTCTGCACAGATTCTGCCAGACCTGGGCCCTGACAGTAAATCTCAGTTAGACCAAAATAATGGTGTTCCAAAAAAGGTCCAGTTGCCAGGACCACAAATACAAATTCCATCTAGACACAGTTGTCCCCGAGCACACAAAAAATGATACATACCTTGGCCTAAACATCAGCGCCACAGGTAACTTCCACAAAGCTGTGAACGAGCTGAGAGACAAGGTAAGAAGGGCATTCTATGCCATCAAAAGGAACATACAATTCGCCATACCAATTAGGATCTGGCTAAAAATACTTGAATTGGTTATAGAATCCATTGCCCTTTATGGTTGTGAGGTCTGGGGTCCGCTCACCAACCAAGAATTCACAAAATGGGACAAACACCAAATTGAGACTCTGCATGCAGAATTCTGCAAAAATATCCTCACTGTACAACGTAGAACACCAAATAATGCATGCAGAGCATAATTAGGCCGATACCCAGTCATTATCAAAATCCAGAAAAGATCTGTTGTATTACAGCCACCTAA
>NC_042991.1:33888530-33921030 GCF_901001165.1 Salmo trutta
AACTGATCAACTAAAAAGTACTGTGAGGAAAACAAGCTAAAAAGGTGTGTTTTAAGTTTTAAATATGTCCACAGTTTCGGCCGCCCTCAGGTTCTCTGGCAGGTTATTCCAGAGGCTGGGGGCATAGTAACTAAAGGCTGGGGGCATAGTAACTAAAGGCTGTCTCTCCATGCCTCTTGGTCCCCCTCAGGTTCTCTGGCAGGTTATTCCAGAGGCTGGGGACATAGTAACTAAAGGCTGGGGGCATAGTAACTAAAGGCTGTCTCTCCATGCCTCTTGGTCCCCCTCAGGTTCTCTGGCAGGTTATTCCAGAGGCTGGGGGCATAGTAACTAAAGGCTGGGGGCATAGTAACTAAAGGCTGCTTCTCCATGCCTCTTGGTCCCCCTCAGGTTCTCTGGCAGGTTTTTCCAGAGGCTGGGGGCATAGTAACTAAAGGCTGGGGGCATAGTAACTAAAGGCTGCTTCTCCATGCCTCTTGGTCCCCCTCAGGTTCTCTGGCAGGCTATTCCAGAGGCTGGGGGCATAGTAACTAAAGGCTGCCTCTCCATGCCTCTTGGTCCCCCTCAGGTTCTCTGGCAGGCTATTCCAGAGGCTGGGGGCATAATAACTAAAGGCTGCCTCTCCATGCCTCTTGGTCCCCCTCAGGTTCTCTGGCAGGTTATTCCAGAGGCTGGGGGCATAGTAACTAAAGGCTGCTTCTCCATGCCTCTTGGTCCCCCTCAGGTTCTCTGGCAGGCTATTCCAGAGGCTGGGGGCATAGTAACTAAAGGCTGCCTCTCCATGCCTCTTGGTCCCCCTCAGGTTCTCTGGCAGGCTATTCCAGAGGCTGGGGGCATAATAACTAAAGGCTGCCTCTCCATGCCTCTTGGTCCCCCTCAGGTCCTCTGGCAGGCTATTCCAGAGGCTGGGGGCATAATAACTAAAGGCTGCCTCTCCATGCCTCTTGGTCCCCCTCAGGTTCTCTGGCAGGTTATTCCAGAGGCTGGGGGCATAGTAACTAAAGGCTGCTTCTCCATGCCTCTTGGTCCCCCTCAGGTTCTCTGGCAGGCTATTCCAGAGGCTGGGGGCATAATAACTAAAGGCTGCCTCTCCATGCCTCTTGGTCCCCCTCAGGTTCTCTGGCAGGTTATTCCAGAGGCTGGGGGCATAGTAACTAAAGGCTGCTTCTCCATGCCTCTTGGTCCCCCTCAGGTTCTCTGGCAGGCTATTCCAGAGGCTGGGGGCATAGTAACTAAAGGCTGCCTCTCCATGCCTCTTGGTCCCCCTCAGGTTCTCTGGCAGGCTATTCCAGAGGCTGGGGGCATAATAACTAAAGGCTGCCTCTCCATGCCTCTTGGTCCCCCTCAGGTCCTCTGGCAGGCTATTCCAGAGGCTGGGGGCATAATAACTAAAGGCTGCCTCTCCATGCCTCTTGGTCCCCCTCAGGTTCTCTGGCAGGCTATTCCAGAGGCTGGGGGCATAGTAACTAAAGGCTGCCTCTCCATGCCTCTCAGTCCGAGGCTTTGGGATAGTTAAACTTATACCAGTGCCAGAGGACCTGAGAAACCTACTGGTACATAACTTAAAAGCATGTCTGACATGTATTGGGCTGCACAATCGTGGGATTGATTTAAAAACCAATAGAAGAATCTTCAAATAAATTCTAAAACTCACAGGCAGCCAGTGCAGAGACCTTAAAACCGGTGTAATGTGTGCTCTCCGTCTGGTCTTGGTCAGTACCCGTGCTGCAGCATTCTGTATGTTTTGCAGTTGCCAATGGCTTTCTTGGGTAGACCAGACAGAAGAGCATTACAATAGTCAAGCCTGCTTGTAATTAAAACATGGATGAGTATCTCTGTATCAGCCTGAGAGAGAAACAGCCGCACCTTGGCAATGTTCCTCAGGTGGTAAAAAGCAATTTTGGTCACATTCCTAATGTTTGATTCAAAATTGAGTTCAGATTCTAAAATAACACCTAGGTTTTTTAGCTGGTGTTTTATCTTTATTGCCCGTCAATTAAAATGTGCGGCCAGATTCTCTCTCTGTGCTTTAGTTCCAACAATAAGTACCATCCAAGTATTTAAATCACTAATACAGTCTAATAATTTATCCGTGGAGCTAAAATCCTCTGGTGACATGAAGATGTAAAGTTGCACATCGTCTGTGTAGCCATGAAAATCAATGCTGTGCTTTCTGATAACGCTGCGAAGGGGTAACATATGTATACTAAACAGTACTGGACTCAAAATGGAACCTTGTGGAACGCCATATGTGATATGTATTTTCTCTGAGTTATGTTCCCCTTTCCTCTCTCTCTTCCCTTCCCTCTCTTTCTTTCCCCTCCCTCTCTCTCTCTCTCTCTCTCTCTCTCTCGCTCTCTCTCTTTCCCCTCACTCTCTCTCTCTCCCCCTCTCTCTCGCACTCTCTCTTCCCCTCCCTCTCTCTCGTTACCCTCCCTCTCTCTATTTCCCCTCCCTCTCTCTCTTTCCCCCTCTCTCTCGCTCTCTCTCTTCCCCTCCCTCTCTCTCTTTCCCCTCCCTCTCTCTCTTTCTGTCACACCCTGACCATAGAGAGCCCTTGGTTCTCTATGGTGTAGTAGGTCAGGGCGTGACTAGGGGGTGTTCTAGTATGTTTATTTCTATGTTGGTGCTAATATGGTTCCCAATTAGAGGCAGCTGTTTATCGTTGCCTCTGATTGGGGATCATATTTAGGTAGTTATTTCCCCACCTGTGTTTTGTGGGATATTGATTGATTGTTAGTGTGTTTGGGCACTACGTCCTCACAGTCTTTGTAAGTTTTGTTATTTTGTTTTGTTAGTTTCACTTATATAAATATGTGGAACTATTATCACGCTGCGCCTTGGTCCGCTCATTTCCAAGAACGTGACACTTCCCCCTTTCTCTCGCTCTCTCTTCCCCTCCCTCTCTCTCTTCCCCTCCCTCTCTCTCTTTCCCCCTCTCTCTCTCTCACTCTCTCTTCCTCTCCCTCTCTCTCTTTCCCCCTTTCTACCTCTCCCTCTCTCTTTTCCCCTCTCTCTCGCTCTCCCTCTTCCTCTCCCTCTCCCTCTTCCCCCTCTCGCCCTGTCATTGTAAAACCTGTGGGCATGGATCAGTAATCACCAGTCAGATATAGTTCATACTGAGCTAATGGGGAGTCAAGACTATTGAACCCTGACATTCTTCAACCAAAACACAGTGAAAAGAAGTGTCTCTTCTCGTGTGAACCACATTCAATTTAGAACTCAGAAAGGAAATTCCTTTTAACTGTCTCAACTGCATAATTCAATCTTCAATTCATGACTATTGAGTACGAAGTTAGGTAGCTGCAACAACAACAACAACAACAACAACAACAACAACAACAAAAAACGATGAAAACAATGAAGTAAAAGGATACGGAGCATCGTATGTGTCAGACGACATTCAGTCCAGGACTTTCAGCCATTCACGTCATCTGAATGTGACACTAAAACATCAACTATCCTGACTCCCAAGCTGGCCTTTACTTAAGCAATAAGGCATGATGGGGTGTGGTATATGGCCAATTTGCCACAGCTGTCAGCCAATCAACATTCAGGGCTGGAACCACACAGTTCATAATTTGGACTATAGCACCATTATCTTATTCAATTGACACACCATGACTGAAACGATGTGGGCTTGATGTCTCGGAGAGAAAAGTTTTCTCAAACAGCTGCTGAGGAGCAAGAGGAGAGGAGAGAGAAGAGAAGAAAGAGAGAGGAGTGAGAGAGAGACAGGGAGAGAGAGAGAGAGAGAGAGAGAGGAGAGAAGAAGAGATAAAGACAAGAGAATAGAGAAGCCCATAGGAGATGACTCGAGCATACCCAGTCAGCCAGCCAGAAATATTCACTAACAGAGTAGGAATGCTTTGTTAAAAAGAGCGAGAAGCATCCCTAGGGCTGTCTCTGTGAATAAGCCAGAAGCTCTGACGCCTTTCTCACACTAAAGAAGAACAGCTCCCCTCCCTCCACCCCTTCATTCTCTCGTTCTCACTAACTCCTTCCGTTCCTCAGCTCCATCTCTCCCTGGGAGCGACAGGGGTATAATTGTGCCACAGGGTTTTAGGCGGTGTGACATAGCTGTCACCTTGGAGACGTGCCACCACTCGCTCTACCGAGGAGCTGGCTTCCTTCCTGTTGTGCTGTCTCAAACATTTTTGTTGACTTTATGTTGACTTTCGTCAGAACAGTAATGGTTCGTAAACTTTCTCCCTACAGTTTTAGCGCTCAGCTAAGCTTTCTGTGACACTAAAGACATGAAATACAATATTGGTCAAGTTTTTATTTTGTCTAAACAAACCAGATTCTCTTTAGATAAAGATTACCTAAATGAGCATGAAGTCAGCATTGAGTACCACTATGACTAGTTGTTCAGGAAATCTTATACATTGATGAGAATTATAAACTAAAACACTTACTGTGAAAAGCAATATCTCCCTATTTCTTTCTCTCTATGTCTCTCTGTGCCTTCTCTCAGCCTTCTCTCTGTCGTCTCTCTCTATCCTGTCTCTCCGTCCATCTTCTCTCTCTCACCATCTTCTCTCTCTCTCTCTCTCTCTCTCTCTCTCTCTCTCTCTCTCTCTCTCTCTCTCTCTCTCTCTCTCTCTCTCTCTCTCTCTCTCTCTCTCTCTCTATCTTCTGACTCCCTCTCTCCTTCTGTCTCATCCTTTGAAAGAATGGCGCTGCAATAGATGGCAGCCATTTTACGGGCTCCTGACAAATTCTGCTATTTTGTGTGTTTTTCTTTTTTTGTTCATGATGTCTCCTCCATTGTTTCCTATGACCGAAAAGAGCTTCTGGATATCAGAACAGCGATTAATAACCTCGATTTGGATGAAGATTTACAGATCGCCCCGGACCAGGCCCTAATCCCAGAGACTCGGAAAAGAAAAAGGCAGCATACGAGAGGCCGAAGTGTGGAACTATGTCTTACATGAACTGTCTCTACCCTCCGTTCTATTGGTGAACATACAATCACTGGAGAACATACTAGACGAGCTCCGTTTGAGACTATCCTATCTACAGAACCTGAAGAACTGTAATATTCTATGTTTTTCTGAGTCGTGGCTGAACAAGGACATGTACAATGCCTTCGGAAAGTATCAGACCCTTTGACTTTTTCCACATTTTGTTTTTCGTTACAGCCATATACTAAAATGGATTAAATAAATAAAAAATCCTTAGCAATCTATACACAACATCCCATAATGACAAAGCGAAAATATTTTGCAAATGTATTAAAAAGAAAAACAGAAAAACCTTATACATGTAAGTATTCAGACCCTTTGCTAAGAGACTCGAAATTGAGCTCAGTGTAACCATAGAGAGGGGTTTTTGTTCTTTATTTTGGTTAGGCCAGGGTGTTACATTGGGTGGGCGTTCTATGTTCGTTTTTCGATGTTTTTGTATTTCTTTGTTTTGGGCCGTGTGTGGCTCCCAATCAGGCACAGCTGAAGTTCGTTGTTGCTGATTGGGAGTCACACATAAAGGAGCATGTTTTTCCTTTGGGTTTTGTGGGTAATTGTTTCTGTTAGTGTTTGCACCGGACAGGACTGTTTTGGCTGTCAGTTTTTCTTGTTTTTGTATAGTGTTCTCTTCGTTGTATTAAAATTCAAGATGAACACTAACTCCGCTGCACCTTGGTCAACTCTCTCTCACGACAGCCCTTACACTCAGGTGCATCCTGTTTCCATTGATCATCCTTGAGATGTTTCTACAACTTGACTGGAGTCCACCTGTGGTAAATTGAATTGATTGGACTTGATTTGGAAAGGCACACACCGGTCTAAGCCATGAGGTTGAAGGACTTGTCTGTAGAGCTCCGAGACAGGATTGTGTCGAGGCACATATCTGGGGAGGGTACCAAAACATTTCTGCAGCATTTCTCCATCACTCTTAAATGGAAGAAGTTTGGAACCACCAAGACTCTTCCAAGAGCTGGCCGCCTGACCAAACTGAGCAATAGAGGGAGAAGGGCCTTGGTCGGGAGGTGACACGTTTCTGAATGCCCTTAAGTATCCCATCCAGAGCCTGGACTTGAACCTGGTCGAACATCTCTGGAGAGACATGAAAATAGCTGTGCAGCAATGTTCCCCATCCAAACTACATAAGCATTCAGACCCTTTACTCAGTACTTTGTTGAAGCACCTTTCGCAGCAATTACAGCCTCAAGTCTTCTTGGGTATGACGCTACAAGCATGGCACACCTGTATTTGGGGAGTTTCTCCTATTCTTCTTTGCAGATCCTCTCAAGCTCTGTCAGGATGGATGGGGAGTGTCGCTGCACAGCAATTTTCAGGACTCTCCAGAGATGTTCGATTGGCTTCAAGTCCGGGCTCTGACTGGGCCACTCAAGGACATTCAGAGACTTGTCCCAAAACCGCTCCTGCGTTGTCTTGGCTGTGTGCTTAGGGTTGTTGTCCTGTTGGATGGTGAACCTTCACCCCAGTCTGAGGTCCTGAGCGCTCTGGAGCAGGTTTTCATCAAGGAGCTCTCTGTACTTTGCTCTGTTCATCTTTTCCTCGATTCTGACTAGTCTCCCAGTCCCTGCCACTGAAAAACATCCCCACAGCATGATGCTGCCTCCACAATGCTTCACTGTGTGGATTGTGCCAGGTTTCCTCCAGACGTGATGCTTGGCATTCAGGCCAAAGACTTCAATCATGGTTTTATCACACCAGAGAATCTTGTTTCTGATGGTCTGAGAGTTCTTTAGGTGGCTTTTAGCAAACTCCAAGTGTATAAGGTTTCCCTGTGGCTCAGTTGGTAGAGCATGGTGTTTGCAACGCCAGCATGGTGTGCGCAACGCCAGGGTTGTGGGTTCGATTCCCACGGGGGGCCAGTACAAAAAAAAATGCATTCATGTATGTATTCAGATGCTCTGGATAAGAGCGTCTGCTAAATGACAAAAACATTTTTTTTTAAATAAGTAAGGGCACAAAGCGAGACCCAGATGCAGACACGGGAGGCAGATGGTTTGAGTCTTTGATATTTATTATAATCCAAAACGGTAGGCAAGAGAATGGTCATGGACAGGCAAAAGGTCAAAACCAGTTCAGAGTCCAGGAGGTACAGAGTGGCAGGCAGGCTCAAGGTCAAGGTAGACAGAATGGTCAGGCAGGTGGGTACAGAGTCCAGAAACAAGCAAGGGTCAAAAACCGGGAGGACTAGCAAAAGAAGAATAGAGAAAGCAGGAAAAACATGCTTGTTGACTTGAACATACAAGACGAACTGGCACAGAGAGACAGGAAACACAGGGATTAATACACCGGGGAAAATAAGCGACACCTGGAGGGGGTGGAGACAATCACAAGGACATGTGAAACAGATCAGGGTGTGACAAAGCTGGATGTCATGTGCCTTGTGGCTTCCGTCTGGCCACTCTACAATAAATGCCTGATTGGTGGAGTGCTGCATAGATGGTTGTCTTTCTAGAAGTTTCCTCCCTGACCAAGGCCCTTCTCCCATGATTTCTCAGTTTGGCCCGGACGGCCAGCTCTATGAAGATTCTTGGTGATTCCAAACTTCTTCCATTTAAGAATAATGGAGGCCACTGTGTTCTTGGGGACGTTCAATGCTGCAGAAATGCTTTGGTACCCTTCCCAGATCAGTGCCTCGACACAATCCTGTCTCGACCTCATGGCTTATTTTTTGCTCTGAAATGCACTGTCAACTGTGGGAGCTTATATAGACAGGTGTGTGCCTTTCCAAATCATGTCCAATCAAATGAATTTACCGCAGGTGGACTCCAATCAAGTTGTAGAAACATCTCAAGGATGATCAATGGAAACAGGATGCACCTGAGCTCAATTTTGAGTCTCATAGCAAAAGGTCTGAATACTTACGTTAATAAGTTATTTCTGTTTTAAATTTTTCATAAATTTGCAAACATTTCAAAAAACCCGTTTTCGTTTTGTCGTCATGGGGAATTGTGTGTAGATTTATGCCGAAAAACATTTATTTAATTGATTTTACAATAAGGCTGTAACATAACAAAATGTGGAAAAGGGGAAGGGGTCTGAATGCTTTCTGAAGGCACTGTATGCGATGAGTAAAGCAGTATGTAAACATTATTAAAGTGACTATTGTTCCATTATTGAAGTTGCAAGTGATTCCATGTCTATGTACATAGGGCAGCAGCCTCTAAGGTGCAGGGTTGAGTAACCGGGTGGTAGCCGGCTAGTAATAGCTATTTAACAGTTTGATGGCCTTGAGATAGAAGCTGTTTTTCAGTCTCTTGGTCCCAGCTTTGATGCACCTGTACTGACCTCCACTTCTGGATGATAGCGGGGTGAACAGGCCGTGGCTCGGGTGGTTGATGTCCTTGATGATCTTTTTGGCCTTCCTGTGACATCGGGTGGTGTAGGTGTCCTGGAGGTCAGTGTGCCCCCGGTGATGCGATGGACAGACCGCACCACCCTCTGGAGAGCTCTGCAGTTGCGGGCGGTGCAGTTGCCGTACAAGGCGGTGATACAGCCTGACAGGATGCCCTCAATTGTGCATATGTAAAAGTTTATGAGGGTCCTCGGGGCCAAGTCGAATTTCTTCAGTTTCCTGACAATCTGAAATGATTCACCCACATAGACAGTGTGGTGAAGAAGGCGCAAAAGCCTCCACAGATGATGCAATCTCTATTGCACTCCACACTGACCTTTTCCACCTGGACAAAAGGAACACCTATGTGAGAATGCTATTCATTGACTACAGCTCAGCGTTCAACATCATAGTGCCCTCAAAGCTCATAAATAAACTAAGGACCCAACAGACTAAACACCTCCCTCTGGATCCTGGACTTCCTGACGGGCCGCCCCAGGTGATAAGGGTAGGTAAAAACACATCCGCCACACTGATGCTCAACACAGGGGCCCCTCAGGGGTGCGTGCTCAGTCCCCTCCTGTACTCCCTGTTCACTGATGACTGCACGGTCAGGCACGACTCCAACAACATCATTAAGTTTGCCAATGACACATCAGTGGTAGGCCTGATCACTGACAACAACGAGACATCTTATAGGGAGGAGGTCAGAGACCTGGCCGTGTGGTGCCAGGACAACAACCTGTCCCTCAACGTGATCAAGACAAAGGAGATGATTGTGGACTACAGGAAAAAGAGGATTGAGTACTCCCCCATTCTCATCGACAGGGCTTCAGTGGATTAGGTTGAGAGCTTCAAGTTCCTTGGTGTCCACATCACCAACAAACTAACATGGTCCAAGCACACCAATACAGTGGTGAATAGGGCACGACAAAACCTATTCCCCCTCAGGAGACTGAAAAGATTTGGCATGGATCCTCAGATCCTCAAAAGGTTCTACAGCTGCACCATCGAGAGCGTCCTGACTGGTTGCATCACTGCCTGGTTTGGCAACTGTTCGGCCTCCGAACGCAAGGCACTACAGAGGGTAGTGCGAACGGCCCAGTACATCACTGGGGCCAAGCTTCCTGCCATCCAGGACCTCTATATCAGGCGATGTCAGAGGAAGGCCCAAAAAATTGGCAAAAACTCCAGCCACCCTAGTCATAGACTGTTCTCTCTGCTACTGCACGGCAAGCGATACCGGAGCGCCAAGTCTAGGTCCAAGAGGCTTCTAAACAGATTCTACCCCCAAGCCATAAGACTCCTGAACATCTAATCAAATGACTACCCAGACTATTTACATTGCCCCCCCCCACGCCCGCCCTTCCCCTCTTGTACGCCGCTACTACTCTCTGTTGTTACCATCTATGCATAGTCACTTTAATAACTCTATGTACATTTTACCTCATCTAACCGGTGCCCCCGCACATTGACTCTGTACCAGTACCCCCCTGTATATAGTCTCGCTATTGTTATTTTACCTATGCTCTTTAATTACTGTTGTATTCGAATACCTGTTGTATTCGGCACGTGTGACTAATACTATTTGATTTGTTTTGTTAGACTTCAGTGCGGCTTTTGACATTATCAATCATAGTCTGCTGCTGGAAAAATGCATGTGTTATGGCTTTACACCCCCTGCTATATTGTGGATAAAGAGTTACCTGTCAAA
The DNA here is from genome assembly GCF_901001165.1 of Salmo trutta. Classification (NCBI taxonomy): domain Eukaryota; kingdom Metazoa; phylum Chordata; class Actinopteri; order Salmoniformes; family Salmonidae; genus Salmo; species Salmo trutta. The sequence continues at coordinate 33,898,558 of NC_042991.1, forward strand.
CAGAACACAGAGGCTGTTCTTTAATGGAAGCCTCTCCAACATAATCCAGGTAGAATCAGGAATTCCCCAGGGCAGCTGTCTAGGCCCCTTACTTTTTTCAATCTTTACTAACGACATGCTAGTGTGTCTATTTATGCGGATGACTCAACAATATACACATCAGATACTACAGCGACTGAAATGACTGCAACACTTAAAACAAAGAAATGCCATTAGTTTCAGAATGTGTGGCAATGAATAAGTTAGTCCTAAATATAACATTTTTAAAAAGCATTGTATTTGGGACAAATCATTAACTACACGTTAAAACTCAACTCAATCTTGTAATAAATAATGTGGAAATTGCAATTGCAATTGGCTCAGAATAGGGCAGCACGGCTGGCCCTTGGATGTACACAGAGAGCAAACATTAATAATATGCATGTCAATCTCTCCTGGCTTAAAGTGGAGGAGAGATTGACTTCATCACTACTTGTACTTGTGAGACATGTTGAAAGCACCGAGCTGTCTGTTTGAGCTGCTGGCGCACAGCTCGGACACCAATGCATACCCCATAAGACATGCCACTAGAGGTCTCTTGACAGTACTACATAGAGCCATGACTACATGGAACTCTATTCCACATTAGGTAAATAATGCAAGCAGTTGAATCAGATTTTAAAAACAGATAAAAAATACACCTTATAGAACAACAGGGACTATGAAGCAACACAAACATAAGAACAGACACACGCATACACACACATGATAACATACACACTATACACACACGCACACATGGCTTTTGTGTAGTAGATATGTGGTAGTGGAGTAGGGGCCTGAGAGCACACACTTAGTGAGTTGTAAAATCTGTTATGAATGTATTGTAAAGTTTTTTTAAAATGTATAACTGCCTTAATTCTGCCGGACCCCAGGAAGAGTAGCTGGTGCCTTGGCAGGAACTAATGGGGATCCATAATAAACCCAGGAAGAGTAGCTGCTGCCTTGGCAGGAACTAACAGGCTGACTACACCGCTCTAAATAAATGTAGAAATCTGTTATTCAATTATTGCACCCACACTGCTTGCGCTCGCCAATGAGCGTCTGCGTTGCCAAGGACTAAAATAGAAGTCAGTTCTATTTCTGACGCAGATCGCGCTGCAAGTCTTGCCTCTCCCATTTTCTCATTGGTTTATAGAAGCAGGTACCCACGTGCCATCTCCTCATTGGTTATACCCACGTGGGTGACTGAAAGACAAACAAGGTCAGTGGCGGTAATGCACCTAATTTATGAAAGTTGCCAATTGCTGTCACGTCCTGACCAGCAGAGGGAGCAATTGTATTAGTTTTTGTCAGGACGTGGCAGGGTTTCTGTGTGTTAAGTGTTGTGTTGGTGATTGGACTCCCAATTGAAGGCAGGTGTGTTGAGTTGCCTTTGATTGGGAGTCCTATATAGTAGTGTGTGTTTTTCTTTGGGGTTGTGGGTAGTTGTTTTTGCACTGTGTTAGTTAGCCTGCAAAACTGTTGCTGTCTTGTTTATTGTTTTTTCCTGTGGATGCCTTACTTGAGTATTAAAAAACTATGAGTATCCACATTCCCGCTGCGCCTTGGTCCATTATTGAAGACAGTCCTTACAATTGCATTATAAAGTCAAGAGAAGAAAAAGTCTGGAAGGAGGAGAGATGACTAGAAACAATTTGGTTGACCGTTTTATGTGTGGATTAATTGTCGGAGTAGAGGACCTTGTGCATTTCAGGTAAAATAACAACTCAATGTTTATATCCCAGGACAAATTAGCTAGCAACAGCAAGCTAGCTAAATAGGACAAATTAGCTTGAAAATGCAAGCTAGCTAGCTAAATTGCCATACATGTTTGATGCTTTTCGACCTGTCCCCAAATTAATATAATTGGTTAAGAGTTTGTTTTGATATTTTAACCTGCGTGTCGTGATCGCGTTTGGTATGGGGGGACAAAATACATTTATGCATGATGGCGCACGATGGCGCATGATGGCGCACGCGCGCAGCCGGTTTGGGTTCCGTGTAATGGGGATCCATAATAAACTCCAGGAAGAGTAGCTGCTGCCTTGGCAGGAACTAATGGGGATGCATAATAAACTCCAGGAAGAGTAGCTGCTGCCTTGGCAGGAACTAATGGGGATCCATAATAAACTCCAGGAAGAGTAGCTGCTGCCTTGGCAGGAACTAATGGGGATGCATAATAAACTCCAGGAAGAGTAACTGCTGCCTTGGTAGGAACTAATGGGGATGCATAATAAACTCCAGGAAGAGTAACTGCTGCTTTGGCAGGAACTAATGGGGATCCATAATAAACCCCAGGAAGAGTAGCTGCTGCCTTGGCAGGAACTAATGAGGATCCATAATAAACTCCAGGAAGAGTAGCTGCTGCCTTGGCAGGAACTAATGAGGATCCATAATAAACCCCAGGAAGAGTATCTGCTGCCTTGACAGGAACTATTCAGGATCCATAATAAACCCCAGGAAGAGTAGCTGCTGCTTTGGCAGGAGCTAATGGGGATCCATAATAAACCCCAGGAAGAGTAGCTGCTGCCTTGGCAGGAACTAATGAGGATCCATAATAAACCCCAGGAAGAGTAGCTGCTGCCTTGGCAGGAACTAATGGGGATCCATAATCAACCCCAGGAAGAGTAGCTGCTGCCTTGGTAGGAACAAATGGGGATCCTTCATAAATACAAATACCCCTGCACATTGACTTGGTACTGGTACCCTGTGTATATAGCCAATTTATCGTTATTATTACTATTATTACTTTTTACTTGTTTTATTCTTCTGTTATTTTCTAGATTTATTTCTCTCTACGTTGTTGGGAAGGGCCTGTAAGTAAGCATTTCACTTTTAATCTATACCTGTTGTTTCCGAAGCATAAATTTTGATTTCTTCTCTATCTCTCTGTCCTCTCTCCCTCGTTCTCTATCTCGGTCTCTCTCTCTCTCTGCCTTCTCTCTTTTTCTCTCTTTCCCTTCCCTCAAGTTTTAATTCAATATAAAGAGTTCAGATGAACTATATTGGATTTGACAACTCTAAGAAAGAGTTACTGGAGGATACCAGCGTTGCAGCATTTTATTTTTGGTGACCTAATTGTATCCTCCCCATGGCTGCCTGCTAGCTGCTTGTGGGGTATCTCAGTCAGTCCTCAAACGGCTTCATTTCCTCATTCAAATTATTCATCATCCCACAGATTTCTTTCTTTCCTTTTTTCAGTTTTGATACCTTTGGTGTGCACTGTGGGGATTTTGGAAGAGGGAAAAAGTGCTTCTTTGTTTTTTTACAAGCTATTGTTGAAACACCTTAAGTCTCTGGTGAGCAGGAGGAAGCATCCTAGATATACTGCTGTATTTAGAGAAATATTCAAAGAAACAACACAAGGAGACAGTGTTAAATGATGATTGTCTGTGACATTTTAACAATTGATTAAAGACAGATAAGTTTCAATAGGGGGTTTACTTTTACTTCAGCTAGCCTGCAGTCTGACACAAAGAAGTGGCATTCCTTTCTAAGAAATAATCTAAATAAGATGGAAAATGTGGTGATATCTCTTATTTTTCTAATAAATAATGCATGAATATTGTTTATCTTACACGCACACCATCTCAAGTCAAATTTATAATAAAACATGCTACAGTTTATACTACAGGTTCAACTATCACAACACTACCCAATAAAGAATTAGTCAAGTCTCTTTAGACATTTTCAGAGGGAGAGAGAAAGAGAGAGTAGAGAGAGGGAAAGAAAAAGAGGGGTGCTGCAGGTGTGCACAATTTTATTTTTGAGAAAGTGGCAGAGACACCACACAGACCGAGAGAGTGAGTGCTGTTATTAGCTGCTTAGTGAGATGCTAATCTATCTGACTGTTGTTAGCTGCTTAGTGAGATGCTAATCTATCTGACTGTTATTAGCTGCTTAGTGGAGATGCTAATCTATCTGACTGTTGTTAGCTGCTTAGTGAGATACTAATCTATCTGACTGTTATTAGCTGTTTAGTGAGATGCTAATCTATCTGTCTGTTGTTAGCTGCTTAGTGAGATGCTAATCTATCTGACTGTTATTAGCTGCTTAGTGGAGATGCTAATCTATCTGACTGTTGTTAGCTGCTTAGTGAGATGCTAATCTATCTGACTGTTGTTAGCTGCTTAGTGAGATGCTAATCTATCTGACTGTTATTAGCTGTTTAGTGAGATGCTAATCTATCTGACTGTTGTTAGCTGCTTAGTGAGATGCTAATCTATCTGACTGTTGTTAGCTGCTTAGTGAGGTGCTAATCTATCTGCGATGCTATGTGCAGTACCAAAGTAATATAACGTGATGCTATGTATAGTCATTTCCATATGTCTGCTGAGTGTTACCCTGCTAATAATTCCTGGCATGTGTGCGGTGCATGGTGGCGCGTGGCAGTGTCCTGTAGGCTTTGGCAGCACATATACTAATATTGGATCGATACAGAGAAGATTAGCATGGCCCCTGCGAAAGGATGACACGCAAATCCGTGAAGCGCTCCTTATTTTAGCCTTCCCTGTAGCTCAGTTGGTAGAGCATGGTGTTTGCAACACCAGGGTTGTGGGTTCGATTCCCACGGGGGGCCAGCACAGAAAAAAAAAATGTATGAAATTGTATGAAATGTATGCATTCACTAGTGTAAGTCGCTCTGGATAAGAGTGTCTGCTAAATGACTAAAAATGTTAAAAAAATGTAGGGAAGGCTAAGCTCCCCACCTGGCCCAGTGACAACAGCTGGTGTGCGGCGGCTATACCCCGCTGATCAGATCTTGTCCGTCACATTTCCCCTAATTAACGGATCTCCCGGTGCCCTACATGATTCCGTAGTTCTACTCTGGTTCCCTACAAGGCTACCCACTCCCTCGTTCTGGTTCTATTCATCTGATCTGGGTGACCCTTGACCTTCCTCAAGCCTGCTGGGCACACAAGGGGGAATCCAGATGGACCAGGGAGAGGGTATGAGGCCACAAGACCAAACAAACCAGGCTACATGCTCTGCTGGGATATTTTAGTTTAATGTGTCAAGATGTTTTGAGTTTTTTTTATTGCAGTTTCTGACATGGAACCTCAGACAGACCAGACTAGCTTGAATAAGGATTGGATACGAATTTCACCTAACCAATAATCTTTTTGTGTGGGACTTTGTTTTGGGCAATGTCATTGTTACATTTGTATCCATAAAATGTATTTTCCACTGAATAAAAATGGCATAGCTAGACGGTTTGTGTCTAAGTCTGTACAGCCTTCGGAAGGTATTTAGACCCCTTCACTTTTTCCACATTTTGTTAAGTTACAGCCTTATTCTAAAATGTATTAAATTGTTTTTCCCCCCTCATCAATCTGCACACAGTACCCCATAATGACAAAGAAAAAAAAAAAAGGTTTTTAGAGATTTTTGCTAATTTATTAAAAATAAAACACTGAAATATCACATTTACATACGAATTCAGACCCTTTACTCAGTACTTTGTTGAAGCACCTTTGGCAGCGATTACAGCCTTTAGTCTTCTTGGGTATGACGCTACAAGCTTGGCACATCTGTATTTGGGAAATTTCTCCCATTCCTCTCTGCAGATCCTCTCAAGCTCTGTCAGGATGGATGGGGGGCATCGTTGCACAGCTATTTTTAGGTCTCTCCAGAGATGTTCAGTCGGGTTCAAGTCCAGGCTCTGGCTCGGCCACTCAAGGACATTCAGAGACTTGTCCCGAAGCCACTCCTGCATTGTCTTGGCTGTGTGCTTAGAGTCGTTGTCCTGTTGGAAGGTGAACCTTCGCCCCAGTCTGAGGTCCTGAGTGCTTTGGAGCAGGTTTTCATCAAGGATCTCTCTGTACTTTGCTCCATTCATCTTTCCCTCGATCCTGACTAGTCTCCCAGTCCCTGCCGCTGAAAAACATCCCCACAGCATGATTTCTGCCACCACCATGCTTCACCGTAGGGATGGTGCCAGGTTTCCTTCAGACTTAATGCTTGGCATTCAGGCCAAAGAGTTCAATCTTGGTTTCATCAGACCAGAGAATCTTGATTCTCATGGTCTGAGAGTCCTTTAGGTGCCTTTTGGCAAACTCCAAGTGGGCTTTCATGTGCCTTTTACTGAAGAACGGCTTCGGTCTGGAAACTCTACCATAAAGGCCTAATTGGTGGAGTGATGCAGAGATGGTTGTCCTTCTGGAAGGTTCTCCCATCTCCACAGAGGAACTCTGGAGGTCTGTCACAGTGACCATCGGGTTCTTGGTCACATCGCTGACCAAGGCCCTTCTCCCCCGATTGCTCAGTTCTGCCAGGTGGCCAGCTCAAGGAAGAGTCTGGTGGTTCCAAACTTCTTCCATTTAAGAATGATGGATTCCACTTTGTTCTTGGTCACCTTCAATGCTGCAGACATTTGTTGGTACCCTTCCCCAGATCTGTGCCTCGATACAATCCGGTCTCAGAGCTCTACTGACAATTTCTTTGAACTTATGGGTTGGGTTTTGCTCTGACACTGTCAACTGTGGGACCTTATATTAACAGATGTGTGCCTTTCCAAATCATGTCCAATCAACTGAATTTACCACAGGTGGACTCCAATCAAGTTGTCGAAACATCTCAAGGATGATAAATGGAAACAGGATGCACCTGAGCTCAATTTCGAGTCTCATAGCAAAGGGTCTGAATACTTTTGTAAATAAGGTATTTCTGTTTACATTTTTTTTATACATTTGCAAACATTTCTAAAAACCTGTTTTTTCTTTGTCATTATGGGGTATTGTGTGCAAATTGATGAGGAATTGTTTTTATTTCATACATTTTAGAATAATGCTGAAACGTAACAAAATGTGGAAAAAGTCAAGGGTTCTGATACTTTCTGAAGGCACCGTATTAAGTGTTAGTGTAGTGTAGAAGTGTAGAAGTGTTATATGGAGGGGGGTTGACATAACATAGTTTTCCTTCATTCACAACACACGGACTGCACCTGAAGACGAACCAGCTGGTGATGTGAAAGGTGTGCTCTAATTTCCAACGCACTTCATTCAAATGCAATATACCATATTTAATGTCTTCAAATAAGAAAGACAGCTTTCAAGTCCTTGAAGATCAATAAAAAGCATTTTTTGCATTTTATTTTTTTTCCAAATGTCCAACATAAACTCAACTGCGGAATCTTTTCTAAATATGTTCACTTCCTGCTAAGAGGTTTGTATAGATTCTGTGTCTGACATTCAACCTTCAATCTTTTGTTTTGCGTTGATGTTTTGACATTTATTGGAGCGGGATTGAAAATTGAAAGGACTATTTTAGTTGTTTTGTTTATTTGTTACCATTGTTTAAACCCCATTCCCATTTGCACTGAGTGAGAGAGAACCACACTGAAGAACAGAACAGTGTATGCACCCCAAATAGCAACCTATTTCCTACATAGTGCACTACTTTTAACTGGAGGGAATATAGGGAGTAGGGAGCCACTAAATAGGGAATAGGGTGCCATTTTGGACTCAAACAGTGTTTATTCAATTGGGTGAGAGAGATGGCTCCATACACTGCCAAAGAGAGATTCATTAAAACTTAATTAATATGCATCATTATGTAAATGAGGTTGTAGTTAATGAGTTTTTAAAATAAGCATTCCTTAATTAGTTCACTTTTAATGGCATCATCATTTATCTTTTTCTTCTTTGAAGCAGAATGATGCGGAAAACGTTAGGCAGAGGTAGTCCTAGCGAAATGCTAATCTATGTTTTATCATCTTATTTTTCTGATTTCTCTGTGATTGGCAGGACATCTTGGATCTTGTCGCTAATAAAGGGACGTTAGTGTTTTTTAATGTCAGTTATTTCAATTTAAACAGCATCTGGGAAATCTCTCTGTATAGGAGAGGGTCCGTGATGACACAAAATGCCAACATATCTCTTTCACAAACAATTAAACATATATATCTTCACTAATGCTTCTAAATTGCTACTTATGCATGCGATTTTTCACTCCAGTTTGTGAGATTCATCAACAGCTCTCGTTTTACACTTTGAAGGTGTCAGGAGACTTGTGAAGATTGGTGATGTTGTTTCAGCGTCGCACACAGAGACAATCGGTCCCCTGCACTTCCTGTAAAAAACTAGCATACTTCCTTCTCCTTTGGAGAGTTCCGAACAAGAGTTCGGCTGGTTCGTTTTTTTCTAAATCAATGTGTGTGTGTGTGTGTGTGTGTGTGTGTGTGTGTGTGTGTGTGTGTGTGTGTGTGTGTGTGTGTGCGTGCGTGTGTGCGTGCGTGTGTGTGTGTAGGTGTATTTGTGTGTGTGTGTGTGTGTGTGTGCGTGCGTGTGTGCGTGCGTGTGTGTGTATGTGTGTGTAGGTATATTTGTGTGTGTGTGTGTGTGTGTGTGTGTGTGTGTGTGCGTGCGTGCGTGCGTGTGTGCGTGCGTGCGTGTGTGCGTGCGTGTGTGTGTGTGTGCGTGTGTGTGTGTAGATGTATTTGTGTGTGTGTGTGTGTGCGTGTGTGTGTGTGTTGATGTATTTGTGTGTGTGTGTGTGTGTGTGTGTGTGGTGTGTGTGTGTGCGTGCGTACGTGCGTGTGCGTGCGTGTGTGTGTGTGCGTGTGCGTGTGCGTGCGTGCGTGCGTGCGTGCGTGCGTGCGTGTGTGTGTGTGTGTGTGTGTGTGTGATCATGTCATATCAACTCTATGTCCTCTACCCTGATAATCATCTTCATCTTGAATGAATCAACCCGGAATATTTACATTGACGTCCCCCCCCCCAAAAAAAATCCTATTTTGTTGCCTTACAAACTGGAATTAAAATTGATTTAAAAAATATATATATATTGTGAAACAAACAAGAAATAAGAAAAAAAAACAGAACTTGACCATGCATAACTATTCACCACCCCCCCCCCCCCCCCCCACTGCTCCAGCTCCTTCAAGTTGGATGGGTTCCGCTGGTGTTCAGCAATCAGTAAGTCATACCACAGATTCTCAACTGGATTGAGGTCTGGGCTTTGACTAGGCCATTCCAAGACATTTAAATGTCTCCCCTTAAACCACTTGAGTGTTGCTTTAGCAGTATGCTCAGGGTCTTTGTCCTGCTGGAAGGTGAACCTCAGTCCCAGTCTCAAATCTCTGGAAGACAAACAGGTTTCCCTCAAGAATTTCCCCTTATTTAACGCCATCCATCATTCCTTCTATTCTGACCAGTTTCCCAGTCCCTGCTGATGAAAAACATCCCCATAGCATGATGCTGCCACCACCATGCTTCACTGTGGGGATGGTGTTCTCGGAGTAATGAGAGGTGTTGGGTTTGCGCCAAACATGGGGTTTCCTTGATGGCCAAAAAGCTACATTTTAGTCTCATCTGACCAGAGTACCTTCTTCCATATGTTTGGGGAGTCTCCCACATGCCTTTTGGCGAACACCAAACTTGTTTGCTTATTTTTTTTCTTTAAGCAATGGCTTTTTTTCTGGCCACTCTTCCGTAAAGCCCAGCTCTGTGTGTACTGCTTAAAGTGGTCCTATGGACAGATACTCCAATCTCCGCTGTGGAGCTTTGCAGCTCCTTCAGGGTTATCTTTGATCTCTTTGTTGCCTCTGATTAATGCCCTCCTTCCCTAGTCTGTGAGTTTTGGTGGGCGGCCCTCTCTTGGCAGGTTTGTTGTGGTGCCATATTCTTAAAAATGTTTAAGAATGGATTTAATGGTGCTCCATGGGATGTTCAAAGTTTTGGATATTTTTTTATAACCCAACTTTGTCCCTGACCTGTTTGGAGAGCTCCTTGGTCTTCATGGTGCCGCTTGCTTGGTGGTGCTCCTTGCTTAGTGGTGTTGCAGACTGTGGGGCCTTTCAGAGCAGGTGTATATATACTGAGATCATGTGACAGATAGATTGCACACAGGTAGACTTTATTTAACTAATTATGTGACTTCTGAAGGTAATTGGTTGCACCAGATCTTATTTAGGGGCTTCATAGCAAAGGGGTTGAATACACATGCACGCACCACTTTTCCGTTTTTATTTTGTATAATTTTTTTAAACAACTTCTTTTTTCCATTTCACTTCACCAATTTGGACTATTTTGTGTATGTCCATTACACGAAATCCAAATAAAAATCAATTCAAATTACAGGTTATAATGCAACAAAATAGGAAAAACGCCAAGGGGGATGAATACTTTTGCAAGGCACTGTACATGTACAAATGACCAAAAACACAAACACACAGATGGCATGTCCTACCCTGAGGACCATCCTAAGTGTACCTTCTCAGAAGGAATCAGTGGCATCATTCCACCTGATACGTTAGTACTGGGCGGTACAAGCCTTCTGCATTAACATTAAAATCACTATATCACGGATGAGAGTATGACTATGCCCCTCCCACGTGGATTGGTAAGTGGAAATGAATAAGAACATGAATGTATCATCGTAGAACAAGTGACATCGTCATAATACTCTCTAGGCCTATAGAGGTTTTAATATCACAATTATACTGAACAAAAATATAAACGCAACATGTAACACTTTCAACAATTTTATTGAGTTACAGTTCATATAAAGAAATCAGTCAATTTAAATAAATTCCTTAGGCACTCATTTATGGATTTCACATTACTGGGCAGGGGCACAGCCATAGGTGGGCGTGGGCCCACCCACTGGGGAGCCAAGCCAATGAGTTTTTCCCCACACAAGGGCTTTATTACAGACAGAAATACTCTTCAGTTACATCAGCTGTCTGGGTGTCTGGTCTCAGATGATCCCGCAGGTGAAGAAGCCTGATGAGGAGGTCCTCGGCTGGCATGGTTACACGTGGTCTGCGGATGTGAGACCGGTTGGACGTACTGCCAAATTCTCTAAAATGACATTGGAGGTGGCTTATGGTAGATAAATTAACATTCAATTATCTGGCAACAGCGCTGGTGGACATTCCCTAAGACATCTGTGGCATTGTCTTGTGTGACAAAACTGCACATTTTAGAATCTATTTTACTTGTCCCCAGCACAAGGTACACCAGTGTAGTGATCATGCTGTTTAATAAACTTATTGATATGCCAAGCCTGTCAGGTGGATGGATTATATTTGCTCACATATTATTTGCTCACATAAAAACACATATAATCAAATTTGAGCATAAAATTTGAGAGAAATAAGCTTTTTGTGCGTATGGAACATTCCCAGGATCTTTTATTTCAGCTCATGAAACATGGGACCAACACTTTACATGTTGTGTTTATATTTTTGTTCAGTATACATTAAATCTAAACGTTGGCCATTCAATTAACCACTACATGACCAAAAGTATGTGGACACCTGCTCGTTGAACATCTCATTCCAAAATCATGGGCATTAATATGGAGTTGGTCCCACCTTTCCAGCCTCCACTCTTCTGGGAAGGCTTTCCACTAGATGTTGGAACATTGCTGCGGGGATTTGCTTCCATTCACGCACTTGAGCGTTAGTGATCTTAAATGTACTTATTTTTTTTAATGTATTATTATTATTTATTTATTTCCTATATAAAAGCTCCCCTCTCCTCTCTCAGTTCAAGCTGTGGTTCTGGTCTGTCTCATTATTTACAGTTGCATTGCCGTGGAATTAATTCTCATAGACACATATAAATTATTGTTTAACGAGAAGCTGTATCCTATAAATTATTCAAAACACCTGGGATTACAATACGAGATCAAATGATAGGAGAGAGTATTCTCTGCTGGAGGCAGCAGCCTGCACCCCCCCCCCCCCAACCCCCCCGCCCCGCCCCGCCTGGTTTGATGTTACACACTATCTGGTTATGTGAGAATAATTGAGGAGAAATAGTGTGGTGGTGTATGTGACTGTGTAACATATGATACTCTGGACAGAATGATCTGTGTAGACCGTATCTACACTGAACAAAAATATAAACGCAACATGTAAAGTGTTGGTCCCATGTTCCATCTGCACAAAAAGATTAGTGCTGAGGAGTATTTCTGTCTGTTATAAAGCCCAATATGTGGGGAAAAAGTAATTCTGATTGGCTGGGCCTGGCTCCCCAAGTGGGTGGGCCTACAGTGCATTCGGAAATTATTCCGACCCCTTACCTTTTTCCACATTTGGTTACGTTACAGCCTTAATCTAAAATGGATTAGATAAAACCATGTCCTCATCAATCTACACACAATACCCCATAATGACAAAGCGAAAACAGTTTTTTTAACATTTTTGCAAATGTATTACAAATACAAAACAGAAATACTGTATTTACATAAGTTTTCAGAGCCTTTGCTATGAGACTAGAAATTGAGCTCAGGTGCATCCTGCTTCCATTAATCATCCTTGAGTTGTTTCTACAACCTGATTGGAATCCCCCTGTGGCAAATTCAGTTGATTGGATATGATTTGGAAAGGCACACACCTGTCTATATAAGGTCCCACAGTTGACAGTGCACGTCAGAGCAAAACCCAAGCCATGAGGTCGAAGGAATTGTCCGTAGTGCTCCGAGACAGGATTGTGGCGAGGCACAGATCTGGGGAAGGGTACCAAAACATTTCTGCAGCATTGAAGGTGACCAAGAAGACAGTGGAATCCATCATTCTTAAATGGAAGAAGTTTGGAACCACCAGACTCTTCCTTGAGCTGGCCACCTGGCAAAACTGAGCAATCGGGGGAGAAGGGCCTTGGTCAGCGACATGACCAAGAACCCGACGGTCACTGTGACAGACCTCCAGAGTTCCTCTGTGGAGATGGGAGAACCTTCCAGAAGGAGAACCATTTCTGCAGCACTCCACCAATCAGGCCTTTACGGTAGATTTTCCAGACCGAAGCCACTCCTTCAGTAAAAGGCACATGACAACCCACTTGGAGTTTGCCAAAAGGCACCTAAAGGACTCTCAGACCATGAGAAACAAGATTCTCTGGTCTTATGAAACCAAGATTGAACTCTTTGGCCTGAATGCCAAGTGTCACGTCTGGAGGAAACCTGGCACCATCCCTACGGTGAAGCATGGTGGTGGCGGCATCATGCTGTGGATGTTTTTCGGTGGCAGGGACTGGGAGACTAGTCAGGATCAACGGAAAGATGAATGGAGCAAAGTACAGAGAGATCCTTGATGAAAACCTGCTCCAGAGCACTCAGGACCTCAGACTGGGTATTGTGTGTAGATTGATGAGGGGGAAAAAACAAATCCATTTTTAGAATAAGGCTGTAACGTAACAAAATGTGGAAAAAGTGAAGTGGTCTGAATACTTTCCAAATCCACCCATGGCTGCACCTCTACCCAGTCAAAAAAAACCTTCTGTGTGCTGTGTGACTGATGGAGCAGTGGAATTCATATTGGGTCTTCAGTTAAATAATGTGTATACAGAGATAGAGAGATGGAAAGATAGAGAGAGAAAAGTGAAGAGACAGGGAGAGAGAGAGGGAGAGACAGAACAATAATCCACTCTCTCAAGGGCTGTAGCCTGGCATGCAGAGGGCATTGTGGGATTGTTAGAACATGAGGGATGCAGGTGTGATGATGGGTAGTATGTAACTGTGTGAGATGTGTGTATGTGGTGACGGCTGAGTATGTGTGGTCAGGATATAGGGCATAAGGAGCAGTCCATAGCTCCAACTTCCCCCTCCAACTGCATGCATGCGTAGGTAAACGCAGTACATCATGCCAGAAACTTTCCAAGTTGGAACACAGTCAGAAAGAGACAATGGATGTACTCCAGTGCCACCTTCAGGTCACCTTCAGGTCTTCACTAACCCCTAACCCACCCCTCAAAACTCCTCACAACCAACTAAGGGAGAGGGAGATAGAGGTAGAGATAGAGGAAAGGACGTAGGGATAGAGTTCTGAGAGATGGAGGGAACGAGATTGAACGGGATCTATCCCACAAACCCAACATCCAGGCCTCTCCTCCAACAGAACAGAGGGATAGATGTCTTTATAAACACACTCACTGGAACAGATAGGGAGAGAGAGAGAGAGAGAGAGAGAGACCGTAGAGAGAGATAGATAGAGACCGTAGAGAGAGAGAGATAGATAGAGACCGTAGAGAGAGATAGAGACCGTAGAGAGACATAGATAGAGACCGTAGAGAGAGATAGATAGAGACCGTAGAGAGAGATAGAGACCGTAGAGAGACATAGATAGAGACTATAGAGAGAGATAGATAGAGACCGTAGAGAGAGATAGATAGAGACCGTAGAGAGAAATAGATAGAGACCGTAGAGAGAGAGATAGAACGAGAGACCGTAGAGAGAGAGATAGAACGAGAGACCGTAGAGAGAGAGAGAGAACAGAGGGATAGATGTCTTTATAAACACACTCACTGGAACAGATAGGGAGAGAGAGAGAGAGAGAGAGAGAGAGAGAGAGAGAGAGAGAGAGAGAGAGAGAGAGAGACCGTAGGGGACTGTCCCCAATCCTCTACCCCACGCTGAGCACTCTCTTCCTCTCCCCGCCTGTGCCACCTCCGATCATGGATACAGACACAACTCAGCCCCCTTGACACATCCACAGCCTCGTGGTGCCTGATCAATGTTCCCTCCCTCCTGAATACTCCCACCGACACCTCTCTGTAAGGAGAAGAGAAGAGAGAAGTTTGGAACTCTCACTAGGGATGTTCCTCTTCTTTTTTATTCATTTCAATTACAAGGGCTGTTATTCCTGCAGGGGCACAGTATCAACTCTAATGTAGTGAGCAGTAGGCTGAATGGAGGATACATGTTATAGATAACAGCTACTGTAATGTAGTGAGCAGTAGGCTGAATGGAGGATACATGTTATAGATAACAGCTAAACGTTTTATTTAACCTGTATTTGATCAGGGAGTCATACTGAGACCAAGGTCTATTTTACAGATGAGCCCTGAATTACATAAATTACAGAAAATACACACATCAAAGTAAATACAAAACGCAAGAAAAACAGGGTCATAAAAAACAATCCCATTCATCAGTAATACGGTCCTCAATCAGCTGTCTGAATTCACCTAGAGACATCAAGTTTAAGAATATTTAAAAGATTGTTCAACAAATAAGCTGTAAGAAAAGTAAAAGCTGATTTACCTAAGTCAGTAGAGACCAGAGGAATTTCCAGAGTTCTCCCTCCCTGGTTACTCATATGTCTAAAGTTTAGTAATGATGTTAGGTACAGTGGGACTTTTTATAAAAGGGCTTTTATACATGAAAACATAGCAATGTATTAACCTACGTGACATCGAAGAGGGCCGACCAACTTCCTGGTAGAGAAGGCAGTGATGACAACTAACATCGTCTCTCGTAATAAAGCTCAGTGGATCTAACTGCTTTAACGAAGTGGCAGCTGTGTGTGTTCATATAGATGATGTCACCATTTTATTTTTATTTTACCGTTATATTACCAGGTAAGTTGTCTGAGAACACATTCTCATTTACAGCAACGACCTGGGGAATAGTTTCAGGGGAGAGGAGGGGGATGAATGAGCCAATTGGAAGCTCAGTCCATAGTGTAGGACCGATAGGAAGGGACCATAGTCTAGGACCAATAGGAAGGGACCATAGTCTAGGACCCATAGGAAGGGATCATAGTCTAGGACCAATAGGAAGGGACCATAGTCTAGGACCAATAGGAAGGGATCATAGTCTAGGACCAATAGGAACGTTGACTGAATAATCTGCTTTCTACTATTTAGCGAGAGGCAGGACCTATTTCTATAGAAGAAACACATTTTTATTCTCAGCTTCATAATTAACTCATCAATATTATTTTTTAAAAGACAACTTTTCATCTATCCAGATGGCCAGATATTTGTATGCACGGACAGGATCAAGATGGACACCGTCCAAATTACATTACGCTTAAATCAGAGTTATTTTTTATGTGCTCTAGAGAACAACATATACTTAGTTTTACCTGCATTCAGTAGTAATTTCAGGTCAATGACATTACCTAAGGGATGCAGACTGTAGACGTGTTTAACATAGATAGGCCTGATGACATTATGAGACAGTATGAGGAGAGTTTAACAGAAGGTGACTCTACAATGCAATGTAGGGTAAGGGGGGGGGGGCATTGGTGGGGCAAAACGACAAACATGTACACACGCACACACACACACACATGCACACACACGCACACACTCAGTTGAAAAAAGACAATCAACACCAAGGAACATCAGCCTCAGTGTAATGAATACCATTAGAGAAATCCTGCAGTGGAGTAATTTTGTTTTCCTCTAGGTGAAGTATGCATTATTTAGTTCTTCTCCTTTGTTCAACTTCAAATGCTGTTGTATTTGTATTTTGTGCATTTGAATGACATCAGCCAAGTGTTCATAATTAGATGCTTTAAGTTCCTCTTCTGAGTTGATATATTCTGTGTGTAAAGCTGTCAGGTCAGTGGCTCTGGATCAGGATGGGCTGTGTGAAAGCCCAACAGTGCCACCTGGCCTCAGAATGCTAAGGGATACCACTGTCTCTCAACCGTTTTTACAACACTGGTTTCCTCTAGAAGTTTATTTTTAGTAAACCTTTATTTAACTAAGGCAAGTCAGTTAAGAACAAATTCTTATTTACAATGACGGCCTACCCCGGCCAAACCCAGATGACGCTGGGCCAATTGTGCACCGCCCTACGGGACTCCCGATCACGGCCGTGTTGTGATACAGCCTGGAATCGAACCAGGGTCTGTAGTGACGCCTCTAGCACTGAGATGCAGTGCCTTAGACCGCTGCGCCACTCGGAAGTAAACTCATTATAATAAAAATGATAACAAGCCAATACAGTATTTTGAAGAGTTTCTTATAACCACACTGCAATCTCCATTCAATACCTACCTGACTGGCATTTAGTTTGTACTGATGATACATAAGTTGTATGCATACTATAGATAGCTAATCAATAACTACAGATATTCTGTAGAGCTTCTACAGATATTCAGGTAGTTAAAATTCCGTATAATTCCATCTGATACATCTACTTTGTGAAGTTTAGGTTATCTAGGTTAGGTTATCTAAGGTACACTGCATGACCAAAAGTATATAGACACCTGCTCATCGAAAAACATTAAAAAGTAATGGGCATTAATATGGAGTTGGTCCCCCCTTTGCTGCTATAACAGCCTCCACTCTTCTGGGAAGGCTTTCCACTAGATGTTGGAACATTGCTGTGGGGACTTGCTTCCATTCAGCCACAAGAGCATTAGTGAGGTCGGGCACTGATGTTGGGTGATTAGGCCTGGCTCGCAGTCGGTGTTCCAATTCATCCCAAAGGTGTTCAGTGGGGTTGAGGTCAGGGCTCTGTGCAGGCCAGTCAAGTTCTTCCACACCGATCTTGACAAACCATTTCTGTACGGACCTCACTTTGTGCACGGGGGCATTGTCATGCTGAAACAAGAAAGGGCCCAAACTGTTGCCACAAAGTTGGAAGCAAAGAATCGTCTAGAATGTCATTGTATGCTGTAGCATTAAGATTACCCTTCACTGGAACTAAGGAGCCAGAACCATGAAAAACAGCCCCAGACCATTATTCCTCAGCCACCAAACTTTACAGTTGGCACTATGCATTCTGGCAGGTAGCGTTCTCCTGGCATCCGCCAAACCCAGATTCGTTTGTCGGTCTGCCAGATGGTGAAGTATGATTTTCCAATGCTTCAGAGTCCAATGGCGGCGTGCTTTACACCACTCCAGCCGACGCTGGCATTGAGCATGGTGATCTTAGGCTTGTGTGCGGCTGCTCGGCCATGGAAACCCATTTCCTGAAGCTCTCGACGAACAGTTCTTATGCTGACATTGCTTCCAGAGGCAGTTTGGAACTCAGTAGTGAGTGTTGCAACCGAGCACAGATGAGTTTTACACGCTACACGCTTCAGCACTCGGCGGTCCCATTCTGTGAGCTTGTGTGGCCTACTACTTCGCAGCTGAACCGTTGTTGCTCATAAACATTTCCACTTCACAATAACAGCACTTACAGTGGACCGGGGCAGCTCCAGCAGGGCATAAATTTGACAAACTGACTTGTTGGAAAGGTGGCATCCTATGACAGTGCCACATTGAAATTCACTGAGCTCTTCAGTAAGGCCATTGCATGGCTGTGTGCTCGATTTTATACACCTGTCAGCAACGGGTGTGGCTGAAATAGCTGAATCCACTAATTTGAAGGGGTGTCCACATACTTTTGAATATATAGTGTATAACAACTCACTCACTGCCTCCCAGCGTGTAATTTCTAGCAGTAGGAGTCTGGGGCCGTGGCTGTGCAGGGGATTTACTCTGTATCTGTAACTGCCAAAATAACCGCAGATAATTAGTCCTTTCAGAACGCTGGGTGTCTCTTAACAAAGACACCTGTGCTGCCTGTGGTGAACGATGCACAGCGCTACGTACCGAAGAGTGATTGTCATTTTTTATCTAGCTCTCCTGCAGAGACTTCCGTTACACCAGCCTAGTCTGCAGGGGGCCAAAGGTGTGTGTGTGTGTGTGTGTGTGTGTGTGTGTGTGTGTGTGTGTGTGTGTGTGTGTGTGTGTGTGTGTGTGTGTGTGTGTGTGTTTAAACACCCCCTTTTATAAATATGCTCATCATTGTCTGGAAATGTTGAGTTACAGCCGATGCTGGACAGATGCTGGACAGTAAATTGACATTCAAATATCCACGGACTTCAAATGATCTGCAGTCCAGAGGGACTGAGAACATGAGAACAAATTCCTCCAAATTATAATTTTTCTACACCTCCTTCACTTCCCTTTCCACTTTCATAACTTTGATGCCAACCAGACAGACAGAGAGACAAAGCCACTAAATCCACCCCCCAAACAAGAAGAGAGCAGAACCCTCTGCAGTTCTTCTCCAGTTCAGTCATCCTCATCCTAGACGGTGCCAGGTTGGGCAAATCCCTCTCTTACCTCTGTCCTCTCTGTCTCTCCACTCCTCAACTGGCATCTCATTCAGATGCCTGTGTCTGATGGCCCAAGCATATTTGAAGACTTGGGTGGCACCTCTTCCCTCAGGCACCACTCCCCCCCCTCCCCACACACACACACACACACACACACACACACACACACACACACACACACACACACACACACACACACACACACACACACACACACACACACACACACACACACAGCTACCTGGCAAAGACAAGAGAGAGGAATTATCTTTATCCTCCAAACGCACTGGTTATGCACCAATGATTTGAAATGCCTGGCTGGTGCGCACCGCACTTTGTCAGGGGGGATTTCGGCTCAGTGCCAAACCTATTATATTGATCTCTCTTTCTCTGGATTTCAATGGCAACAGACAACGGTGATTTAAAGCAGAGCATATTAGGGAAACACAATCTGCCTCTTGCATTGAACTATTGGAGACGGTGACGGATGTGTGTGTGTGTGTGTGTGTGTGTGTGTGTGTGTGTGTGTGTGTGTGTGTGCTTGCGTGCGCGCTCACGTGTGTGTGTGTGTGTGTTTAATCGCTTGTAGAGGATGACATTCTCACACTTACTATCATGTTCGTGTCCAATATATCCTAATTTGTACGTCATTTACGTCTCTAAAGATCTAGATGTACCTTATAATTAGCTTCAGATAGACAGCCATTCTCTCATGTCAGGATTAGAATACTGTAGTTAAGCCAGTTTTTATGGCGTATTGCCTGGTGACATCCAGGTCTCCATTCCTCAGAGTCTCTTCACTACCTGGCATGTCAGAACTGGCTCTAATGGAAGCGATCAGACCTTCGATGTCAACACGGGAATATTCAAATGTTGAACCTGGTAGGGAGCAGCCTGTCGGTTAATGAGTATGTCTATGAGAAAATGATTTGCTTGTTTCCAGAGAGGAAAATCACAGAGAATGGCTAAATGAGAATCCTCTGTAGAGAAGAGACTGGATCAGGAGCAATGCCACAGTGCTGGAGGGACTGAGACTGGATCAGGAGCTGTGGTACAGTGGTGGAGGGTCAGACTGGATCAGGAGCTATGGTACAGTGGTGGAGGGTCAGACTGGATCAGGAGCTGTGGTACAGTGGTGGAGGGTCAGACTGGATCAGGAGCTATGGTACGGTGGTGGAGGGTCAGACTGGATCAGGAGCTGTGGTACAGTGGTGGAGGGTCAGACTGGATCAGGAGCTATGGTACGGTGGTGGAGAGTCAGACTGGATCAGGAGCTATGGTACAGTGGTGGAGGGTCAGACTGGATCAGGAGCTATGGTACAGCGGTGGAGGGTCAGACTGGATCAAGGGCTATGGTACAGTGGTGGAGGGTCAGACTGGATCAGGAGCTATGGTACAGTGGTGGAGGGTCAGACTGGATCAAGGGCTATAGTAGAGTGGTGGAGAGTCAGACTGGATCAGGAGCTATGGTACAGTGGTGGAGGGTCAGACTGGATCAGGAGCTATGGTACAGTGGTGGAGGGTCAGACTGGATCAGGGGCTATGGTACAGTGGTGGAGGGTCAGACTGGATCAGGGGCTATGGTACAGTGGTGGAGGGTCAGACTGGATCAGGAGCTATGGTACGGTGGTGGAGGGTCAGACTGGATCAGGGGCTATGGTACAGTGGTGGAGGGTCAGACTGGATCAGGGGCTATGGTACAGTGGTGGAGGGTCAGACTGGATCAGGAGCTATGGTACAGTGGTGGAGGGTCAGACTGGATCAAGGGCTATAGTAGAGTGGTGGAGAGTCAGACTGGATCAGGAGCTATGGTACAGTGGTGGAGGGTCAGACTGGATCAGGAGCTATGGTACAGTGGTGGAGGGTCAGACTGGATCAGGAGCTATGGTACAGTGGTGGAGGGTCAGACTGGATCAGGAGCTATGGTACAGTGGTGGAGGGTCAGACTGGATCAGGAGCTATGGTACAGTGGTGGAGGGTCAGACTGGATCAGGAGCTATGGTACGGTGGTGGAGAGTCAGACTGGATTAGGAGCTGTGGTACAGTGGTGGAGGGTCAGACTGGATCAGGGGCTATAGTGTGGTGCTGGAGGGACTGAGACTGGATCAGGAGCTGTGGTACAGTGGTGGAGGGTCAGACTGGATCAGGGGCTATGGTACAGTGGTGGAGAGTCAGACTGGATTAGGAGCTGTGGTACAGTGGTGGAGGGTCAGACTGGATCAGGGGCTATAGTACAGTGGTGGAGGGACTGAGACTGGATCAGGGACTATGGTACAGTGGTGGAGAGTCAGACTGGATCAGGAGCTGTGGTACAGTGGTGGAGGGTCAGACTGGATCAGGGGCTATAGTACAGTGGTGGAGGGCCTGTGTTACGAGGCCAGACCAGTGAAATAAATCTCTCTCTCTCCCCCTCTCTCAGTGCTAGCGTCATTAGGACAGTGAGAGGACAGAATTGGTTAGTGTTTCTCTGACTGTCATTAGAGAGTGAGGACATCAGAGGTAGCTACCAGTCTGGACTTTGGAGTGGAGATCACCTCAGTCTCAAGGGAATTGAATATACGGACTGGCTGCTGATCCGACATTTCCGGAACTTCTTCCCGAAGCTTCTGCTACTCTGGTGCACGGTGCTCGTTTAAGATCAAAGCTGAATACATTTTAGGGTCCGGAAAAGTCAGATTCACAGCCTTGGCCTTGATATAAAGATAATAATAACAATATGGTCATTTAGCAGGCACTTCTGTCTTAAGCCACATGTGAACCATGTGGGAATCGAACAGACAACCCATCCCAATGATGATTGTGATTGCATTATTTATCAACAGAGCACCTAAAAGACATTGAAATATCACAAACTTTACAATAGTGAATGGATAAATATTGATATGAATAATCAATAAATCAATAAATCAGTCAATAGGTCAGTTGATTATTGATTACGCATCTCATCAATATACTGCTGCAGTCTGTCAACACTTCCCCATCAGTCTCCTAGGTATGCATGTGCATAGCTTCATGCCTACACAGCACACAAACGCACACACAGCACACACACACACACACACAGTGTACACACAACACACAGTACACACAGCACACGCACACGCACAAAATGGAGGGCAGTGAAGCTGTAAGGTTCAAATTCAGAACTCATTTGAGTCCGTGCGGGCCCCCTACTCGCTGTATCGCCATAGAGACCCAGAGGAGCCCTATCACAGCTCTATATGCAAATATCCTTCCACCTGGCCAACAGTCTGGGCAAGCTGAGACCAACCACTTATTTATAGAGAGCACACACACACACGCACACACACACAAACATGCATGCATGCACACACACGCTGACGGCTATATCTCACTGGGAGAATAGAGTCAATTTGCTATCCTGAGGAAAACAGGACAGACAGAAAAGAGACTTGAGGACCATCAGTAATATTACAGGGGTGAAGGGGAAGGTCATTTAGGTTAGTGTGTAATATTACAGGGGTGAAGGGGAAGGTCATTTAGGTTAGTGTGTAATATTACAGGGGTGAAGGGGAAGGTCATTTAGGTTAGTGTGTAATATTACAGGGGTGAAGGGGAAGGTCATTTAGGTTAGTGTGTAATATTACAGGGGTGAAGGGGAAGGTCATTTAGGTTAGTGTGTAATATTACAGGGGTGA
>NC_042991.1:33923530-34086030 GCF_901001165.1 Salmo trutta
CCCTAGTAAAACCGAAACCTACTTGAAGGTAAGAGCGCTTACTGTTGCCCCTAGTGGCCCGTTTCCACGTCATCTACCGACGTCCTCAGACATGGATGAACGTTGAATACTGACTTGTATCACGGGTGACCTGGCTGTATCCATAGAATGCTTTGATGAGCATTAAAACGATGTCAACCATATACCTTGGCCAAGGTGCAATAAAAGACAACTGGCGTCAAACGTTCTGTTTCATCATCAACCTGACATCTGTGACATCACATCAGCCTCTCTAAAGTAAGAACAGCAGCTAGCTAGTGTATTTTCTAATTAGCCCAGTTGTAGTTGTAGTGTTTAGCCGCATGGTCCAGGGATTGTACGCCTGGCACTGCACGTCTATCCCCCCGGTACGGAGCATCAGCCTGGGGGCACACTGTCAGCTTTGATGCTCTGATTACCGGGCCCCTGCCTCTCTCACCTCCACAAGAAACCAAGAGGAGGAGGAAGAAGACGGGAGGAGGAGGGGAGTAGAACAGAAAAGAGGATGATGTCATGACTTGTTATGGTTTGATTGAGAGTGAAAACGAATGTGGAATGTGATGTACCTTTTAAAAGGGAGGATGAGTGAATGCTGGAAGAGGAGTCTTTGGTGGACAAAGACAGGAAGGTGTCAAGAAAACCAGCAGGAGGGAAGGGCAGGGAAGATGAAGCAGGGGAGTGTTGAGCTGTGTGTTGTTATTGTGTTTGATCCTTGACAGAGACACAGAGTTCAGAAGTCCTTGTGCCATACGTGGGCGTCGGTAGCTGTAGAGAAGCAGGTTCATTTAAATGCATGTTCACTCTAAGCCTGGGTGAGGTGGTGATGGAGTGGAGAGGGGAGCGCTCTGTCTGCTCAGAATTCATCCGGGCCTCGTTGTAGCCTAGCAAAGATGGACTGGCAGATGGGATGATCAATCTTTAGCCCAGTGGGCCTGTCTAAATTGATTGTTTTGATTTTTTTTGTATTCCTTTCATTTGGTTAATAATTGGGGGCCCAGAGGAAAGAAATGGTCTGGTGTGTTAGAAATACTGTGGACAATTTCTGGTCCAAGTCCATCCCTGTCACCTTGTGGTGCAGCCCTGGCCTTAAAAACAAGACAGAGCAGGAGAGAGGAGATATGCAATCTCATTGCACCTCAAGAATGTCTAACAGACACTCGTTATGTAGAGATGCATACAGTGAGGGAAAAAAGTATTTGATCCCCTGCTGATTTTGTACGTTTGCCCACTGACAAAGAAAGTCACTGACAGTCACTCAATTAGCCATGTCAGCTAACAGTTTTTAGATTGTAGTTAGTCTAGCCAGATATGTAAACTTGTAGGTATGATGGCCGAATACCGACCGGGCACGCAGGGCACGCGCCCACAGGCCCTGACCTCCAGGAGAAACGCATTTATTCTGTTAGTCATTCTCACTTAGATATCATGTACAGTGAGGGGGAAAAGTATTTGATCACTTGCTGATTTTGTACGTTTGCCCACTGACAAAGAAATTATCAGTCTATAATTTTAATGGTAGGTTTATTTGAACAGTGAGAGACAGAATAACAACAAAAAAATCCAGAAAAAACGCATGTCAAAAATGTTATAAATAGATTTGCATTTTAATGAGTGAAATAAGTATTTGACCCCTCTGCAAAACATGACTTAGTACTTGGTGGCAAAACCCTTGTTGGCAATAACAGAGGTCAGACGTTTCTCGTAGTTGGCCACCAGGTTTGCACACATCTCAGGAAGGATTTTGTCCCACTCCTCTTTGCAGATCTTCTCCAAGTCATTAAGGTTTCGAGGCTGACGTTTGGCAACTCGAACCTTCAGCTCCCTCCACAGATTTTCAATTGGATTAAGGTCTGGAGACTGGCTAGGCCACTCCAGGACCTTAATGTGCTTCTTCTTGAGCCACTCCTTTGTTGCCTTGGCCGTGTGTTTTGGGTCATTGTCATGCTGGAAAACCCATCCACGACCCATTTTCAATGCCCTGGCTGAGGGAAGGAGGTTTTCACTCAAGATTTGACAGTACATGGCCCCGTCCATCGTTCCTTTGATGCGGTGAAGTTGTCCTGTCCCCTTAGCAGAAAAACACCCCCAAAGCATAATGTTTCCATCTCCATGATTGATGGTGGGGATGGTGTTCTTGGGGTCATAGGCAGCATTCCTCCTCCTCCAAACACGGCCAGTTGAGTTGATGCCAAAGAGCTCCATTTTGGTCTCATCTGACCACAACACTTTCACCAGTTGTCCTCTGAATCATTCAGATGTTCATTGGCAAACTTCAGACGGGCATGTATATGTGCTTTCTTGAGCGGGGGGACCTTGCGGGTGCTGCAGGATTTCAGTCATTCACGGCGTAGTGTGTTACCAATTGTTTTCTTGGTGACTATGGTCCCAGCTGCCTTGAGATCATTGACAAGATCCTCCCGTGTAGTTCTGGGCTGATTCCTCACCGTGAGGGGAGGTGAGATGAGATCGAGCCCCAGGCCGAGGGAGATTGACAGTTCTTTTGTGTTTCTTCCATTTGCGAATAATCGCACCAACTGTTGTCACCTTCTCACCAAGCTGCTTGGTGATGGTCTTGTAGCCCATTCCAGCCTTGTGTAGGTCTATAATCTTGTCCCTGACATCCTTGGAGAGCTCTTTGGTCTTGGTCATGGTGGAGAGTTTGGAATCTGATTGATTGATTGCTTCTGTGGACAGGTGTCTTTTATACAGGTAACAAACTGAGAGTAGGAGCACTCCCTTTAAGAGTGTGCTCCTAATCTCAGCTCGTTACCTGTATAAAAGACTCCTGGGAGCCAGAAATCTTTCTGATTGAGAGGGGGGTCAAATACTTATTTCCCTCATTAAAATGCAAATCAATTTCTAACATTTTTGACATGCGTTTTTCTGGATTTTTTTGTTGTTATTCTGTCTCTCACTGTTCAAATACACCTACCATTAAAATTATAGACTGATCATTTCTTTGACAGTGGGCAAACGTACAAAATCAGCAGGGGATCAAATACTTTTTTCCCCTCACTGTAGGCTGTGGACTCAACTATGACCATTTAGTTCAAATCCATTTGTTGTCCATTTACTCAGTTGAATAGACACATTCTGTATCTTTATCTGTATGGCAGTGTACTACAGCAAAACAACTTGGACTGATTGTTCATTTGGTCCAATGTTCTCATTATAACACAAGACCGGTGCCCTTCACTCCAATGGCAATTACCATGCATGCAGAATCACTAGAGTCTTTGGACACAACATTCACCCTATGTCAATCACCGTAGTGTAAGATAGACTCAATGAAGATGGTAGTATCAACAGGCAAACAGAATATTCTATCTAGTCCAATAGATAAAGAAGTAGCCAAGGCCATAGTCATATAAAACACCCTTTCAAAACAAATCATTCAGCTCTGAGGGCTAATTAACACTCAGGCAAAGACAAACAGCTAGGAGAACAATGGGATTCAATGCTAAGTGGTGTGTTTGTGTGTGCATGTGTGTATATATGTATGTAAGTGTGTCCACATGCAGTATTTGTGTGTGTGTGTGTGTGTGTGTGTGTGTGTGTGTGTGTGTGTGTGTCCACGTACAGTATTTGTGTGTGTTTTTCCTAATAAATGCTAACCATAATTGACTTGCAGCACAGTGTTGTGAATTCTGACTGTTGCTGTTAACGAAAGAGCTTTTAAACAAGGCTTAAAAACAGCAGATTATTGAACTTAAACTGTAACCTTTCTTACAGTGACCAAGATAACGAGGTGGTCTACATGCAGCTGTTGCAGGCTGTATACAAGCTTCATCAGCACAATGATGCAGGGTTTCTGCTAACACTGCTTAAACTCTAAAAAACATCTCAAGGTTTTACCAATTTGAGGGTTAAAACAGGTTTGGGGTTGAAACATTATTTATTTATTTTTATGAGTGTCTACCACTGGGATTGAACATGCAACCTTTGGATCCAGAGTCAATGGATTACACCCATTAGCCACCCTGATCCAGAACAACCTAGTGAGAATCCAAGCTTACTTGATGGTTGCCCCCAGTGGCCAGTTTTGAAGGCCTTTTCCAAAGTCTTCAAAACATGGACAGACGTCCAATTTCGAAGTCAATCTTGAGCAATCTGGCTGTTTAAACTATAGTCTATTACCCTAATAACACTCTCCTCTCCTAGGACATGGCCATTCTCCCATGTCACCCGACTCCTCACAAACCACAAACAGGAAGCTCAGGATGGTGTATTCCTCCTCCTATCAGAGATCAACGGACTACACACTAACCTCCCCCCACTCCCACCATCATCTAAAAAGTAATCAGTAAGCAAAAAGTTTCCACTTCCTATCAGCCCATACATGGTTTGAGGGGGGGGGTAGGTGTTGGTGGGTATTGGTGGAGTAGCTAGTCTAGGTAGCAATTAGTACAGCGCTAATGAATTCCCACTCATTATCAGTAAATCAACAGGCCCATGCTAATTACGGTTAGCATACAGGACAGACTCATCTCTCCCACAGCGGCGGTGCGGGCGGCACGGCGTCAGGCTCTCTAGGTCCCTCCGGAGCCAAACCCACCAGCTGTGCCGCGCTGCCAGCAACCACAGGTGTTCCTAACACACGAAGATCTCCCTACATACTCCCACCTACACAAGCACACATACAGCCTTTAAAAGACAAACGAACAACAGTGTTTGTGTATCTAGCTATCCGTTTCTCTGATGTCGTCTTCACACAATGAGTCATCCAAGGAACTATTATGAGGCTTTCAATCTCAGGTCCAACATCTGTCTAACATGAACATCTGCTGTGGCCAACACACATATATCAACTGACCTCTTTACAAAGCAAGTTTGTCAGGCAACAGGCTAAGCACAGAGATAGCACTGAATGAATTGACAAAAAGTCAGCCTAAACAGTATTTGGTCTCATAGATCAAGATCAGTTTAAAATATGTGAAAACTCTAACCAAAAGATGAATAGATGATTTGTAATAAAAAGTTATTGAATAAGATTTAAAGGTTTTAATAAATAAAGGTTTTCTAAATCAGCAGAGATGTCACCGCACGGTCCACAGCATCAGGTCACAGTGTGAGTCATAAGAACTAGCCTGACGACACGCACGCACGCACGCACGCACACACACACTGTAACACACACTGTAACACACACACACACAAACACACACTGTAACACACACACACACTGTAACACACACACACACCCACACACTGTAACACACACACCCACACACTGTAACACACACACACACACAAACACACACTGTAACACACACACACACTGTAACACACACACACACACCCACACACTGTAACACACACACACACACACTGTAACACACACTGTAACACACACCCACACACTGTAACACACACTCAAAAAATGAAGAAAATAAGTGAAATCTTAATGCGCCCAACATTACCTTCTGTAGTCAGACCATTGTAGTTGTAGTGAAGGAGGAGCAATGTTTTCTGATGACATTATGAATGATTCAAACAGGCCTGGCTGCGCTTCGGGCTGCTGCACACACAGAGACAGCACCGGCATGGACACGTGATAAAATAAAATAATAAAATAATAAAATAATCTCAACAGCAAAACAAAAAAACAAACTGTTTACACAACCCTATGTTAGCCTAAATACACTGTTTACACCACTATCACCAATAGCAACAACAACAGTGTCACATCAAAGGTGACAGGCTCATGGTGCTGAGAGGACAGCGACCGAGACAGTTTTGGTCAAACACATAGACACAGCTGATAGACAGGTGACAGCAGTCACACACAGCATCAAATAATGTTACAGAATCAGCAGCCCATTCGCTCCAGTAGGCCCCAGGAAATCAGAACTATACCAAAGCACAACCATTTCATGTCTAAACTGAAATGTAAAAAAAAAATCAGCTATTACTTCCCATTGCAAATATATTTTATCACGTTCATCACAATAACCGGTGATCTAAAGTTTAAATGCAACAATCAAGGCAGTCAACTTTTGCAGAAAGCTTGGTGTGAGATTTGCTATGTGATCTTCATTACCGCCTGGCACAACCCCAAGATGGGAGGTCTGTATTTTGACATTGCTTAGGCCTATGACCACAGTGGATAATAAAAATAATACAAACCACAAGACGTCAGGTGTATTCAGGGTGCTTTGAATGTTAAATGAACACTTAAAATTTGACGACTTTGTTATTTTTTACATTTTTTTTTTTAAGTGGTTTGACACTTTAGTCAGACAATAATGAAATGGAGAGACAGGCATATGGGAGAAACAGAGGGAAGTTTGGAAGCAGGGATTGATCTCAGATGGAAAGTTGTGCCAAATGCTGCAGAGTGTTACCACATGGTAGACCAAGGCTCTGCACAGGAAACACTCATATTAATGGTTGATAACAGTGGGTCACCAAATCATTTTTGTATTTTTTATTTAACCAGGCGGTCAGTTAAGAACAAATTCCTAATTACAATGACGGCCTACCGGGGGAACAGTGGGTTAACTGCCTTGTTCAGTGGAAGAACAACATATTTTTACCTTGTCAGCTCAGGGATTCGATCCAGCAACATTTCAGTTACTGGCCAAACACTCTAACCACTAGGATACCTGCCACGATCATAGATTGCTGTCTCCTTGTCCATAGACTGCTTTCAAGGTAAGGACACAAACATTTACAATGAACAAAAATATTTTACTGGGTTAGAGTTCAAAAAAGGAAATCAGACAATTTAAATGAATTCATTAGGCCCTAATTGATAGATTTCACATGACTAGGAATACAGATATGCATCTGTTGGTCGCAGACACCTTAAAAAAAAAGGTATGCTCGTGGATCAGAAAACCAGTCAGTATCTGGTGTGACCACCATTTGCCTCATGCAGCGTGACACATCTCCTTCGCATAGAGTTGATCAGGCTGTTGATTGCAGCCTGTGGAATATTGTCCCATTCCCCTTCAATGGCTGTGCGAAGTTGATGGATATTGGCAGAAACTGGAACCCGCTGTCGTACATGTCGATCCAGAGCATCCCAAACATGGTCAATGTTTGACATGTCTGGTGAGTATGAAGCGAATTGAAGAACATTTTCAGTTTCCATGGGATATTTTCAGCTTTCAGGAATTATGTGGCCGTGCATTATCATGCTGAAACAAAAGGTGGGTGGCTGCGGATGAATGGCATGACAATGGGCCTCAGGATCTCCTCAAGGTATTTCTGTGCATTCAAATTGCCATTGATAAAACGTCTGTAGTATATGCCTGCACATACCATAATCCCACTGCCACCATGGGGCACTCTGATCACAATGTTGACATCAGCAAACTGGTCACCTACACAACCCCATACACACTGTCTGGCATCTGCCCGGTACAGTTGAAACTGGGATTCATCCATGACAGGCACACTTCTCCAGCATGCCTTTGGCCATCGAAGGTGAGCATTTTGTCCAATTAAGTCGGTTACGACGCCAAACTGCAGTCAGACCCAGGTGAGAAGGACGAGCACACAGATGATCTTCCCTGAGACGTTTCTGCAGAAATTATTTGGTTGTAAAAAAAAAAAAAAACAGTTTCATCAACTGTCCGTGTGGCTGGTCTCAGACGATCCCGCAGGTGAAGAAGCCAGATGTGTATGTCCTGGGCTGGCGTGGTTACACGTGGTCTGCAGTTGTGAGACCAGTTAGACGTACTGCCAAATTCTCTAACACTACGTCGGAGGCAGCAAAACCGGGAGGATTACAAAAAGGAGAATGGCAACAAAAAAAAAGCAGGCGAATGGGAAAACCGCTGGTTGACTTGGAAACATACAAGACAAACTGACACAGAGAGACAGGAAACACAGGGATAAATACACTGGGGAAAACAAGCGACACCTGGAGGGGGTGGAGACAATAACGAGGACAGGTGAAACTGATCAGGGTGTGACACCAGGAGGGTTGGACATCCCTGATCTATGTTTCCCAAGTGCTGGGTGTTTGAAAATGTTCTTGTTATAACAATTAATTTCCCCAAATCATCCACCCTTCAAGAAAAATCTAATGAATATCACTATTCAGGTGGTTTATGCCTACTAGTTGGAGATCCTTAACACTGTCTTACTCTACATAGACAAAATGTTTAAGAGTTGTGAGTCCCCCTACCATCTCTGCCTAGCATGTACACAAAACTAAAATATCAACAATTATATTTGATTCCTGTAGCATTTTAATATCCAATGTTTATTAAAAAAAAAAGTCCATGAATGGCTGCAAAAATACATAGCCTCACATAATTCATTTTTAAAGACACAAGTAGGCATATCAGATTTCCAATATGTGATAACACTGGCAAAACTGGGAAGAAGTGGAATGATAAAATAAGTGTGGGGAATAGCAGTAGTGTCATTGTTGACTAGCACAGTAATTACACTATATTTTAGCCCATTTCTATGAATGAGAATTGTTCCGCTGATCAGACTAAATTAAATAAATAGATAATAAAATCTCCTGAAGATAAGATGACATAAATCTACTCCTACGCCCTAACAAAATAATTGTTCTATTTTTTGTGCCCCCCTTCCCCCCTCTAGAATCAAACTTACACTTTTGGGTTCACAATCTGTTTGACAAAATTATTTTCCCAGTTACAAATCAGGCCACCCTGCTAAACTTCCCTGCTAAAACATACTGTATTTGTATTTATTAGGCATCCCCATTAGTTCCTGCCAAGGCAGCAGCTACTCTTTCTGGGGTTTATTATGGATCCCCATTAGTTCCTGCCAAGGCAGCAGCTACTCTTCCTGGGGTTTATTATGGATCCCCATTAGTTCCTGCCAAGGCAGCAGCTACTCTTCCTGGGGTCCCGCAACATTAAGGCAGTTATACAATTTTACAAACATTAGAATACATTCATTACAGAATTCACAACACATTGTGTACCCTCAGGCCCCTACTCCACTACCACATATCTAAAGTACTAAATCCATGTATATGTGTGTGTATAGTGCGTATTGTGATGGAACATTTGTTGGTGGTTTTCTATTTATAAACTCAGCAAAAAAAGAAACGTCCTCTCACTGTCAACCATGTTTATTTTCAGCAAACTTAACTTGTGTAAATATGTGCATGAACATAACAAGATTAAACAACTGAGACATAAACTGAACAAGTGCCACAGACATGTGACTAACAGAAATGGAATAATGTGTCCCTGAACAAAGGGCGGGTCAAAAGTAAGTCAGTATCTGGTGTGGCCACCAGCTGCATTAAGTACTGCAGTGTATCTCCTCATGGACTGCACCAGATTTGCCAGTTCTTGCTGTGAGATGTTACCCCACTCTTCCACCAAGGCACCTGCAAGTTCCCAGACATTTCTGGGGGGTATGGCCCTAGCCCTCACGCTCCGATCCAACAGGTCCCATACGTGCTCAATGGGATTGAGATCCGGGCTCTTTGCTGGCCATGGCAGAACACTGACATTCCTGTCTTGCAGGAAATCATGCACAGAATGAGCAGTATGGCTGGTGGCATTGTCATGCTGGAGGGTCATGTCAGAATGAGCCTGCAGGAAGGGTATCACATGAGGGAGGAGCATGTCTTCCCTGTAACACACAGCGTTGAGATTGCGTGTAATGACAACAAGCTCAGTCCGATGATGCTGTGACACACCGCCCCAGACCATGACAGACCCTCCACCTCCAAATCGATCCCGCTACAGAGTACAGGCCTCGGTGTAACGCTCATTCCTTTGACAATAAATGCGAATCCGACCATCACCCCTGGTGAGACAAAACAGCAACTCGTCAGTAAAGAGCACTTTTTGCCAGTCCTGTCTGGTCCAGCGACGTTGTTGCCGGTGATGTCTGGTGAGGACTTGCCTTACTACAACAGGCCGACAAGCCCTCAGTCCAGCCTCTCTCAGCCTATTGCGGACAGTCTGAGCACTGATGGAGGGATAGTGCATTCCTGGTGTAACTCGGGCAGTTGTTGTTGCCATCCTGTACCTGTCCTGCAGGTGTGATGTTCGGACGTACCGATCCTGTGCAGGTGTTGTTACACATGGTCTGCCACTGTGAGGACGATCAGCTGTCTGTCCTGTCTCCCTGTAGCGCTCTTAGGCGTCTCACAGTACGGACATTGCAATTTATTGCCCTGGCCACATCTGCAGTCCTCATGCCTCCTTGCATCATGCCTAAGGCACGTTCACGCAGATGAGCAGGGACCCTGGGCATCTTTCTTTTGGTGTTTTTCAGAGTCAGTAGAAAGGCCTCTTTAGTGTCCAAAGTTTTCATAATTGTGACCTTAATTGCCTACCGTCTGTAAGCTGTTAGTGTCTTAATGACCGTTCCACAGGTGCATGTTCATTAATTGTTTATGCAGGGGAAACAGAGAAACACTCTTTACAATGAAGATCTGTGAAATTATTTGGATTTTTACAAATTATCTTTGAAAGACAGGGTCCTGAAAAAGGGACGTTTCTTTTTTTGCTGAGTTCACATTTCTGTGTTCTATGTTTGTGCTTTTCTAATAACCGTTTTCTATGTTCATGCAAGTGACTGACTGAACGAATCCTCACTAACAGTATCTGTAATTTGGCAGTATGCTCAGACCCTTGTTTTGAGAACTAAAGATATCTCAGTTTCAAGGTCTCAGCTTAGAGAGAAGAAGCCTCGTGAGGTGAGGTATTGGTCTGTCACACGCATGACCCATTATTGGTCAGTCACATGAATGAAGCAAATGTTAATGATTAATTAATTATGAATAAGCTAAATCATGCAAATATGACTTGTCTGCAGTATATAAGAGAACTAAATGGGACTGCCCCGTTAGAGCTCCTGATAGACGTTCACTATGGTGCATCAAATTTGTTGGAACCTCTCCAGCACGCAGACCACAAACAATGATTCATTGAAGATTGACTTTGAGTGTCCCCGTGTAAGAATTTCCACAACATTATGTTATTGTGTGTGTGTATGCATGTCTTTGCCTATGTTTGTGTTACTTCACAGTCCCAGGTGTTCCATAAGATGTATTTTTATCTGTTTTTATCAAATTTTATTGCTTGCATTAGTTACTTGATGTGGAATAGAGTTCCATGTAGTCATGGCTCTATGTATTACTGTGCACCTCCCATAGTCTGTTGTGGACTATGAAGAGACCTCTTGTGGCCTCTTGTGTAGGTCTGTCTGCTGCCTTTTCTTTGCAACAGCCTAAATGCCAATCTCCAAACGATGAGACTAATGTAAGCGTGGATTAAATCGACTTGCAATGTGCCAACTTTTAAGTTTGGTAACTGAGGAATAATGGTCTGGGGCTGTTTTTCATGGTTCGGGCCCCTTAGTTCCAGTGAAGCGAAATCTTAACACTACAGCATACAATTACATTCTAGACGATTCTGTGCTTCTAACTTTGTGGCAACAGTTTGGGGACGGCACTTTCCTGTTTCAGCATGACAATGCCCCCGTGCACAATGCGAGGTCCATACAGAAATGGTTTGTCGAGATCGGTGTGGAAGAACTTGACTGGCCTGCACAGAGCACACATACTCTTGGTGTCCACATACTCTTGGTCATGTAGTGTAAAAGCAGTACTTTTCAATGCGTGAGATATAAGAGGTGTGCCATGAGAACGTGAGAAGAGGGTCAAATGCTTGTGTTCCAAGGCCAATGCGTGAGAGTTGGCAGCTCTGGTAGCTAACAGCAAGCGAGCTATAACAACAAACAGTGCCACTCACCAGAGGATCATTTGAAAAGGAAGTTTGAAAGTTAATCTTGATAAGGGTGAAGCTAACAAATTAGCAACAACATCCACGTTGAAGTTGATAAGAGCTGCTGCTGCCGCAGTCGCCATTGTGACACTACTACAACACAAGTTAGCTAACATTGTAACACTACATCACTACTGCTTGTGTCACTGATTATCTTCTCTTGGGCTCTCAGTAGTGACTCCATACCAGTGGTTCCCATCCCGTTTTAGTTACTGTACCACCAATTGAACTTTGCTCTGCCTGGAATACCCCTGAAGTACCCTCTCATGCGTATTTTACCAGTAGGTCTTTGGTCTCATGAGTCCTCTCCAGTACCCCCTGTGGATAGGCCAAGTAGCCCCAGGTCCTAGTGCTGCTGGTTTGGAAACACTGTTCTAGGCCTTCAAGGCATGTCACTTTTTTTTTAAACAGTCCCACCCATTGCATGTCAAAATGTGATTGGTTCATTCCACTGTCACTCCAAAATTCTTCTCTAATACAGGCCTTCTGTCCAGCTTCTGAAGGCCTAGCCAATAGCTGGCGTTGCTACCTATAGAACACCACAGAAAATCCTCTTCAGTATTAACCCTTCTCTTTCTAACACAAACTGAATAGATGAAATCAGAAGATACAGTTGAAGTCGGAAGTTTACATACACTTAGGTTGGAGTCATTAAAACTTGTTTTTCAACCACTCCACAAATGTCTTGTTAACAAACTATAGTTTTGGCAAGTTGGTTAGGACATCTACTTTGTGCATGACACAAGTAATTTTTCCAACAATTGTTTACAGATAGATTATTTCACTTATAATTCACTGTATCACAATTCCAGTGGGTCAGAAGTTTACATACACTAAGTTGACTGTGCCTTTAAACAGCTTGGAAAAATCCAGAAAAAGATGCCATGGCTCTATAAGCTTCTGATAGGCTAATTGACATCATTTGAGTCAATTGGAGGTGTACCTGTGGATGTGTTTCAAGGCCTACCTTCAAACTCAGTGCCTCTTTGCTTGACATCATGGGAAAATCAAAAGAAATCAGCCAAGACCTCAGGAAAAATATTGTAGACCTCCACAAGTCTGGTTCATCCTTGGGAGCAATTTCCAAACACCTGAAGAAACCACGTTCATCTGTACAAACAATAGTATGCAAGTATAAACACCATGGGACCATGCAGACGTAATAACGCTCAGGAAGGAGACGCGTTCTGTCTCCTAGAGATGAACGTACTTTGGTGCGAAAAGTGCAAATCAATCCCAGAACAACAGCAAAGGACCTTGTGAAGATGCTGGAGGAAACGGGTACAAAAGTATCTATATCCACAGTAAAACGAGTCCTATATCGACATAACTTGAAAGGCCGCTCAGCAAGGAAGAAGCCACTGCTCCAAAACCGCCATAAAAAAGGTAGACTATGGTTTGCAACTGCACATGGGGACAAATATCATACTTTTGGGGGAATTGTTCTCTGGTCTGATGAAACAAATATAGAACTGTTTGGCCATAATGACCATTGTTATGTTTGGAGGAAAAAGGGGGAGGCTTGCAAGCAGAAGAACACCATCCCAACCGTGAAGCACGGGGATGGCAGCATCATGTTGTGGGGGTGCTATGCTGCAGGAGGGACTGGTGCACTTCATAAAATAGATGGCATCACGAGGATGGAAAATTATGTGGATATATTGAAGCAACATCTCAAGACATCAATCAGGAAGTTAAAGCCTGGTCACAAATGGGTCTTCCAAATGTACAATGACTCCAAACATACTTCCAAAGTTGTGGCAAAGTGGCTTAAGGACAACAAAGTCCTAAGGTATTGGATTGGCCATCACAAAGCCCTGACCTCAATCCTATAGAAAATGTGTGGGCAGAACTGAAAAAATGTGTGCGAGCAAGGAGGCCTGCAACACTGACTCAGTTTCACCAGCTCTGTTTTTATTTATTTTTATTTTATTTCACCTTTATTTAACCAGGTAGGCTAGTTGAGAATAAGTTCTCATTTACAACTGCGACCTGGCCAAGATAAAGAAAAGCAGTGCGACACAAACAACAACACAGAGTTACACATGGAATAAACAAACATACAGTCAATAATACATTCTAAAAAGTCTATATACAGTGTGTGCAAATGAGGTAGGATAAAGGAGGTAAGGCAATGAATAGGCCATAGTGGCTAAATAATTACAATATAGCAATTAAAACACTGAGTGATAGATGTGCAGAAGATGAGTGTGCAAGTAGAGATACTGGGTGCAAAGGAGCAAAATAAATCAAATAAAAAACAGTATGGGGATGAAGTAGTTGGATGGGCTATGTACAGGTGCAGTGATCTGTGAGCTGCTCTGACAGCTGGTGCTTAAAGCTAGTGAGGGAGATATGAGTCTCCAGCTTCAGTGATTTTTGCAGTTCGTTCCAGTCACTGGCAGCAGAGAACTTGAAGGAAAGGCAGCCGAAGGAAGAATTGGCTTTGGGGGTGACCATAGAGATATACCCGCTGGAGCGCGTGCTACGGGTGGGTGCTGCTATGGTGACCAGTGAGCTGAGATAAGGTGGGGCTTTACCTAGAAAATACTTATAGATGACCTGGAGCCAGTGGGTTTGGCGACGAATATGAAGCGAGGGCCAGCCAACGAGAGCATACAGGTCGCAGTGGTGGGTAGTATACAGTGGGGGGGAAAAGTATTTGATCCCCTGCTGATTTTGTACATTTGCCCACTTACAAAGAAATGATCAGTCTATAATTTTAATAGTAGGTTTATTTAAACAGTGAGAGACAGAATAACAATAAAAAAATCCAGAAAAACGCATGTCAAAAATGTTATAAAATGATTTGCATTTTAATGAGGGGAATAAGTATTTGACCCCTCTGCAAAACATGACTTAGTACTTGGTGGCAAAACCCTTGTTCGCAATCACAGAGGTCAGACGTTTCTTGTAGTTGGCCACCAGGATTGCACACATCTCAGGGGGGATTTCGTCCCATTCCTCTTTGCAGATCTTCTCCAAGTCATTAAGGTTTCGAGGCTGACGTTTGGCAACTCGAACCTTCAGCTCCCTCCACAGATTTTCTATGGGATTAAGGTCTGGAGACTGGCTAGGCCACTCCAGGACCTTAATGTGCTTCTTCTTGAGCCACTCCTTTGTTGCCTTGGCCGTGTGTTTTGGGTCATTATCATGCTGGAAAACCCATCCACGACCCATTTTCAATGCCCTGGCTGAGGGAAGGATGTTCTTACCCAAGATTTGACGGTACATGGCCCCGTCCATCGTCCCTTTGATGCGGTGAAGTTGTCCCGTCCCCTTAGCAGAAAAACACCCCCAAAGCATAATGTTTCCACCTCCATGTTTGACGGTGGAGGCAGCATTCCTCCTCCTCCAAACACGGCGAGTTGAGTTGATGCCAAAGAGCTCAATTTTGGTCTCATCTGACCA
Source organism: Salmo trutta (assembly GCF_901001165.1). Lineage (NCBI taxonomy): Eukaryota > Metazoa > Chordata > Actinopteri > Salmoniformes > Salmonidae > Salmo > Salmo trutta. The sequence goes on from NC_042991.1 coordinate 33,938,701, forward strand.
CAGGACTTTCACCAGTTGTCCTCTGAATCATTCAGATGTTTATTGGCAAACTTCAGACGGGCATGTATATGTATTCTTGAGCAGGGGGACCTTGCGGGCGCTGCAGGATTTCAGTCCTTCACGGCGTAGTGTGTTACCAATTGTTTTCTTGGTGACTATGGTCCCAGCTGCCTTGAGATCATTGACAAGATCCTCCCGTGTAGTTCTGGGCTGATTCCTCACCGTTCTCATGATCATTGCAACCCCACGAGGTGAGATCTTGCATGGAGCCCCAGGCTGACGGAGATTGACAGTTCTTTTGTGTTTCTTCCATTTGCGAATAATCGCACCAAATGTTGTCACCTTCTCACCACGCTGCTTGGCGATGGTCTTGTAGCCCATTCCAGCCTTGTGTAGGTCTACAATCTTGTCCCTGACATCCTTGGAGAGCTCTTTGGTCTTGGCCATGGTGGAGAGTTTGGAATCTGATTGATTGATTGCTTCTGTGGACAGGTGTCTTCTTTACAGGTAACAAGCTGCGGTTAGGAGCACTCCCTTTAAGAGTGTGCTCCTAATCTCAGCTCGTTACCTGTATAAAACACACCTGGGAGCCAGAAATCTTTCTGATTGAGAGGGGGTCAAATACTTATTTCCCCATTAAAATGCAAATCAATTTATAACATTTTTGACATGCGTTTTTCTGGATATTTTTGTTGTTATTCTGTCTCTCACTGTTCAAATAAACCTACCATTAAAATTATAGACTGATCCTTTCTTTATCAGTGGGCAAACGTACAAAATCAGCAGGGGATCAAATACTTTTTTCCCCAACTGTATGGGACTTTGGTGACAAAACGGATGGCACTGTGATAAACTGCATCCAATTTGCTTAGTAGAGTTTTGGAGGCTATTTGGTAAATGACATCGCCGAAGTCAAGGATCGGTAGGATAGTCAGTTTTACGAGGGTATGTTTGGCAGCATGAGTGAAGGATGCTTTGTTGCGAAATAGGAAGGTGATTCTAGATTTTATTTTGGATTGGAGATGCTTAATGTGAGTCTGGAAGGAGAGTTTACAGTCTAACCAGACACCTAGGTATTTGTAGTTGTCCACATATTCTAAATCAGAACCGTCCAGAGTAGTGACGGACGGGGCAGGTGTGGGCAGCGATCGGTTGAAGAGCATGCATTTAGTTTAACTTGCATTTAAGAGCAGTTGGAGGCCACAGAAGGAGAGTTGTATGGCATTGAAGCTCGTCTGGAGGTTTGTTAACACAGTGTCCAAAGAAGAGCCAGACGTATACAGAATGGTGTCGTCTGCGTAGAGGTGGATCAGAGAATCACCAGCAGCAAGAGCAACATCATTGATGTATACAGAGAAAAGAGTCGGCCTGTGGATTGAACCCTGTGGCACCCCCATAGAGACTGATAGAGGTCATTTGAGAAACCAAGGCTGTTGAGTCTGCCGATAAGAATGTGGTGATTGACAGAGTCGAAAGCTTTGACCAGGTTGATGAATACAGCTGCACAGTCATGTCTCTTATCGATGGCGGTTATGATATCATTTAGGACCTTGAGCATGGCTGAGGTGCACCCATGACCAGCTCGGAAACCAGATTGCATAACGGAGAAGGTACGGTGGGATTCGAAATGGTCGGTGATCTGTTTGTTAACATGGCTTTCGAAGACCTTAGAAAGGCAGAGTAGGATAGATATAGGTCTGTAGCAGTTTGGGTCTAGAGTGTCTCCCCTTTGAATAGGGGGATGACTGCGGCAGCTTTCCAATCTTTGGGATCTCAGACGATACGAAAGAGAGGCTAGTAATAGGGGTTGCAATAATTTCGGCTGATAATTTTAGAAAGAGAGGGTCCAGATTGTCTAGCCCGGCTGATTTGTAGGGGTCCAGATTTTGCAGCTCTTTCAGAACATCAGCTATCTGGATTTGGGTGAAGGAGTGAAGGAGAAATGGGGGAGGCTTGGACAAGTTGCTGTGGGGGGCGCAGGGCTGTTGACCGGGGTAGGGGTAGCCAGGTGGAAAGCATGGCCAGTCGTAGAAAATGCTTATTGAAATTCTCAATTATCGCAGATTTATCGGTGGTGACAGTGTTTCCTAGCCTCAGTGCAGAGGGCAGCTGGGAGGAGGTGCTCTTGTTCTCCATGGACTTTACAGTGTCCAAGAACTTTTTGGAGTTTGTGCTACAGGATGCAAATTTCTGTTTGAAAAAGCTAGCCTTTGCTTTCCTAACTGCCAGTGTAGATTGGTTCCTAACTTCCCTGAAAAGTTGCATATCGCAGGGGCTATTCGATGGTTGTGCAGTACGCCACAGGATGTTTTTGTGCTGGTCAAGGGCAGTCAGGTCTGGAGTGAACCAAGGGCTATATCTTTTTTTAGTTCTACATTTTTTGAAAGGGGCATGCTTATTTAAGATGGTGAGGAAAGCACTTTTAACGAATAACCAGGCATCCTCTACTGATGGAATGAGGTCAATATCCTTCCAGGGCACCCGGGCCAGGTCGATTAGAAAGGCCTGCTCGCTGAAGTGTTTTAGGGAGCGTTTGACAGTGATGAGGGGTGGTCGTTTGACCGCAGACTCATTACGGACGCAGGCAATGAGGCAGTGATCGCTGAGATCCTGGTTGAAGACAGCAGAGGTGTATTTGGAGGGCAGGTTGGTTAGGATGATATCTATGAGGGTGCCCGTGTTTACGGATTTGGGGTTGTACCTGGGGGGTTCATTAATAATTTGTGTGAGATTGAGGGCATCAAGTTTAGATTGTAGGATGGCCGGGGTGTTAAGCATGTCCCAGTTTAGGTCACCTAACAGCACGAGCTCTGAAGATAGATGGGGGGCAATCAATTCACATATGGTGTCCAGGGCACAGCTGGGGGCAGAAGGCGGTCTGTAGTAAACAGCAACGGTGAGAGACTAGTTTCTGGAAAGGTGGATTTTTAAAAGTAGAAGCTCGAATTGTTTGGGCACAGACCTGGATAGTAAGACAGAACTCTGCAGGCTAGTAGATTGCAACTCCGCCCCCTTTGGCAGTTCTATCTTGTCGGAAAATGTTATAGTTAGGGATGGAAATTTCAGGGTTTTTGGTGGTCTTCCTAAGCCAGGATTCAGACACGGCTAGGACATCCGGGTTGGCAGAGTGTGCTAAGGCAGTGAATAAAACAAAGTTAGGGAGGCTTCTAATGTTAAGATGCAAGAAACCAAGGCTTTTACGGTTACAGAAGTCAATGGGAATGGGACAGTGGGAATGGGCCAAAATTCACCCAACTTATTGTGGGAAGCTTGTGGAAGGCTACCCGAAACATTTGACCCAAGTTAAACAATTTAAAGGCAATGATACCAAATACTAATTGAGTGTATGTAAACTTCTGAACAACTGGGAATGTGATGAAAGAAATAAAATCTGAAATAAATAATTCTCTCTGCTATTATTCTGACATTTCACATTCTTAAAATAAAGTGGTGATCCTAACTGACCTAAGACAGGGAACTTTTACTGGGATTAAATGTCAGGAATTGTGGAAAACTAAGTTTAAATGTATTTGGCTAAGGTGTATGGAAACATCCGACTTCAACTGTAGATCATTGCAGATCATTAGAAATGAAAACAAAATTGTATAAAAAAAATCCTTAAGGCTTCTCTGAAGGCCCTCACAGATCCCCACTGGGAAAGGGGGATACCTAGTCAGTTGCACAACTGAACGCATTCAACCGAAATGTGTCTCCACATTAACCCAAACCCTCAATTAAAGAGGTGCGGGGGGCTGCCTTAATCAACATCCATGTCATCGGCTCTCAGGGGCAGTTGTAACTGCCTTACTCTAGGGCAGAACCACCTTGCCAGCTCGAGGATTCGAACCAGCGATGTTTCAGTTACTGGCCCAGCGCTCTTAACCGTTAGGCTACCTAGCGTACGTGTTGGTGTGCAGCGATCCACTAGGTCAATATGTATAAAGAGTTTCCCTTCAGAACAATACAGGAAGTTATTTAGCTCACATTATGCAACTTAAATGACCAAACAATTCAAATACACTGCGTGCACAATTATTAGGCAAATTGTATTCCTCGTGATTAATTTTATTGTTGAACAAACACAATGTTCTCAGTCAATCCAAAATGTTATTGAACCTCAAACCTGAATGTTTAGAAAGGAAAAGTGAGTTTTGTCTTTCTCAGGGAAATATATGTGTGCACAATTATTAGGCAACTATTAGTGTGCACAATTATTAGGCAACTAAATTACAAAAATAATTTCTCTCAACTCACTTGTTTATTCTCAATTTTTAGAGTAAGTGTAACAGATAAGTAACACAAAATGACAATTATATAACATTTTTGGCCTTTCAAAAATATTCAGTGACCAATATAGCCACCCTTATTTTCAATAACTGCCATGAGCCTTCCATCCATGGAGTCTGTCAGTTTCTTGATCAGTTCACGATCAATTTTCGCTGAAGCAGCAACCACAGCCTCCCAAATGCTGTTCAAAAAGGTGTATTGTCTTCCATCACTGTAAATCTCACGTTTGAGAAGGGCCCACAAGTTCTCAATAGGATTTAAGTCAGGTGAGGAAGGGGGCCAGGTCATTATTCAGGCATCTTTGAGGGCCTTGCTGGCTAGCCAAGCAGTGGAGTACTTGGATGCATGTGGTGGAGCATTGTTCTGCATAAAGATCATGGCCTTCTAGAATGCTGAGGACTTCTTCCTGTACCACTGTTTGACGAAAGAATCTTCCAGAAACTGGCAGTAGGTTTGGGAGTTGAGTTTCAGTCCATCTTCAACCCGAAAAGGTCCAACTACCTCATCCTCAATGATAGCAGCCCATACCAGTACTCCTCCTTCACCTTGCTGGCACCTGACTCAAAGTGGTGCCCTGTGTCCATTACTGATCCAGCCACGGGCCCATCCATTTGGTCCATCAAGAGTCACTTTCATTTCATCTGTCCATAAAACCTTTGAAAAATCTGTCTTCAGGTATTTCTTTGCCCAATCTTGACGCTTCAACTTGTTCCAGCTCCTTCAAGTTGGATGGGTTCCGCAGCAGCAATCTTTAAGTCATACCACAGATTCTCAATTGGATTGAGGTCTGGGCTTTGACTGGGCCATTTCAAGACATTTAAATGTTTCCCCTTAAACCACTCAAGTGTTGCTTTAGCAGTATGCTTAGGGTCCTTGTCCTGCTGGAAGGTGAACCTCCGTCCCAGTCTCAAATCTCTGGAAGACTGAAACAGGTTTCCCTCAAGAATTTCCCTGTATTTAGCGCCATCCATCATTCCTTCAATTCTGACCAGTTTCCCAGTCCCTGCCGATGAAAAATATTTTTTCTTTAAGCAATGGCTTTTTCTGGCCACTCTTCCGTAAAGCCCAGCTGTGTGGAGTGTACGGTTTAAAGTGGTCCTATGCACAGATACTCCCATCTCCGCTGTGGAGCTTTGCAGCTCCTTCAGGGTTATCTTTGGTCTCTTTGTTGCCTCTCTGATTAATGCCCTCCTTGCCTGGTCTGTGAGTTTTAGTGGGCGGCCCTCTCTTGGCAGGTTTGTTGTGGTGCCATATTCTTTCCATTTTTTAAGAATGGATTTAATGGTGCTCTGTGGGATGTTTAAAGTTTCAGATATTTTTTTATAACCCATCCCTGATCTGTACTTCTCCACAACTTTGTCCCTGACCTGTTTGGAGAGCTCCTTGGTCTTTCAAGGTGCTGCTTGCTTGGTGGTGCCCCTTGCTTAGTGCAGACTCTGGGGCCTTTCAGAGTAGGTGTATATATACTGAGATCATGTGACAGATCATGTGACAGATCATGTGACACTTAGATTGCACATAGGTGGACTTTATTTAACTAATTATGTGACTTCTGAAGGTAATTGGTTGTAGCATATCTTATTTAGGGGCTTCATAGCAAAGGTGGTGAATACATATGCTTGCACCACTTTTCCGTTTTACATTTTTTTTGAATTTTGAAGTAATTTTTTTCATTTCACGTCACCAGTTTGGACTATTTTTTGTATGTATGTCCATTACATGAAATCCAAATAAAAATCTATTTAAATTACAGGTTGTAATGCAACAAAATAGGAAAAACGCCAAGGGGGATGAATACTTTAGCAAGGCACTGTAGATCTATAACATGTGACCCTAATCTAAACATCATGTAAAAACACCTGGTGTAGCGTAACACATTCATCTACATTTTATGCAAGGACATTTTAATCAAATGTCATTCTGGAGAAAAATGAAAGAGTATAGTGTGATGAAGAGGCAGGCCTAAAGGCAGCAAACACTCAAACACTCAAAAACAATATAAATTAAAAAATGTAATATTACACTTTGAATAGAAGTTAAACACAAAAATCCTGTTTAACGTTGTAACAGCATTTGTGAATGTGAAGTTAGCCTCCATCTTTTTGCATAGGTTCCAAGAGATAGGCGGCAGGTGGCCTAATGGTTAGAGCGTTATGCCAGCAACCGAAAGGTTGCTGAATTGAATCCCTGAGGTGACAAGGTAAAAATCTGTCGTTCTGCCCCTGAACAAGGCAGTTAATCCACTGTTCCCCAGTGGGCCGTCATTGTAATAAGAATTTGTTCTTAACTAACTTGCCTAGTTAAATATAATAATGATAGGCTTAAGGGCAATTCCATGGTAACAGAATTGTGCTGAGACTTAAAATGTATGCCAAACAAAAAACATTGATTTCAAAGTTCAACAAAAAGTGCACCTCTACAAGGACTACTTTAAAAATGTATACTGAAAATATTGAACACCTATTACCATCTAGTATGCTCGCTGGAGCTCTGAGGAAGGTGGGTTACCCTGTCCCTAACCTTAACCAGTCAGAATTAATGCCTAAACTTAACTGTCAAAATTGTACATTTACCCCCCCACCAGACAAACCATGATACCTTGTTGAACTTACAAGCCCAGTTCAAGCCAACAAGAGACAGATAGGTCCTGTTAATTGCTTTAATTTGATTAGCAACAGTGCTTCAGATGATGATAAAATAGAGAGAAATCCCTCCCCTGTGTTATCCTGGCTGACCTCTGTAATGAATAACGAGCTGACAGTACAGTGATCTCCATACATCACACTGTGCATGTTCCCACATTAATAGAATAACAGTGAGGAAGCGACGTGTGCACGTGAACTCTCTCTCTCTCTCTGTATGAAATCTCTGCAGAGAGACTAGAGCATGCCCCCGAGGTCTGTGTATCAGTGATAACCTTTAGAATAAGGTGTAGTTCACGCCTCCTGCCCTCCGCTCTGCCCCTATCTATCTTATGAAAGGATAAAGCAGTGGTGCAGATAGATTGTCATGTAGAGGAAGGGAAGACAGGCAGGCTGTCAGGCAGGCAGGCTGTCAGGCAGGCAGGCAGGCAGTCAGGCAGGCAGGCAGGCAGGCAGGCAGGCTGTCAGGCAGACTGTCAGGCAGGCAGGCTGTCAGGCAGGCTGTCAGGCAGGCTGTCAGGCAGGCTGTCAGACAGGCAGGCAGGCTGTCAGGCAGGCAGGCAGGCTGTCAGGCAGGCTGTCAGGCAGGCAGGCAGGCTGTCAGGCAGGCAGGCAGGCTGTCAGGCAGACTGGAATGTGTGATTGATGTCATCTTTTTGTAGGTTTAGGTTTCATAAGGTGTAGCAGAGTATATATTCATTGTATCTTAGCTTCATGTAAGGGTTGTATTTGACTGAAAGGAGGGTACTGTCATGTAAGGGTTGTGTTTGACTGAAAGGGGGGTGCTGTCATGTAAGGGTTGTGTTTGACTGAAAGGGGGGTGCTGTCATGTAAGGGTTGTGTTTGACTGAAAGGGGGGTGCTGTCATGTAAGGGTTGTATTTGACTGAAAGGAGGGTACTGTCATGTAAGGGTTGTGTTTGACTGAAAGGGGGGTGCTGTCATGTAAGGGTTGTCTTTGACTGAAAGGAAAGTGTTGTTTTTCAGTTGATTGACACTCTCCTCTTTATTTCTGGTAATGGTCGTAGCTGCCTCTTTTGTGTGATATGCCTATGGCTGTGCCCTGAAGAGCTCTGCTACAGTAAGTCAAAGTTTCATTCATTCATCTTGTGTAATTCTACTCTCTCACTCTCTGACAGGAAAATAAATAAATATTTGAACACATACACACACACACACACACTTTCCTTACCAGACACTCACATTTCAATTAACTTTGATTGAGTTATGAAATATGAGTCTACAACTAAACCCTGACAAAATGACAAGACATTTTCTTGTTTGTGACATTCGTCTTCTAAGAGTAATCTACATGACATTAAATTAATTCCGTTTGCAGTGAGACAGGTGGATTGTCAGTAAAAGTCATTTAGTCTATCAAATTTTCCGGGCCTTGTCTTCTATTTTTCAAACTAAAAAATATGTTGCTAATTTTGCCTGTGCTCTTCCTAGACACTGCAGGTTTAATTGCTAATTGTTAACTGCGAATGAATATATTTGCATATTAATTAGTTAGACCATTTGCATTTTTAATTTGCTGCCTTCAAAGGGGGTGAGATAAAAGGTCGAGCAATTCTGAATAATTTAAATAATTTATGCTCCATTGGTGAAAAGAAGCCGAACAGAAGTGCTTTGCGGATGTTAACCCCGGAGAGCTTTTAGCGAATAAAGCACTCCAAAAATTGTTTTTACAAATCTAATTAAAAGGAAAAAGGTCTGAACATACAGCCACCACCCAGAGCAGTAGAGGAGAGGGAGGGTAGTGTCCTCAGGAAGAGAGATGGATGGATGGAGAGACGGCGAGAGAGAGGGAGTAGAGAGAGAGGTCTGAAGATGCCGCCCAGAGCAATAGGAGAGGGAGAGAGAGTAGTATCCTCAGGAAGGGAACAGAGAGAGATATGGAGGGATGAGAGAGAGAGAGAGAGAGATATGGAGAGAGAGATGGAGAGAGAGAGATATGGAGAGAGAGAGAGATATGGAGAGAGAGAGAGATATGGAGAGATAGAGAGATATGGAGAGAGATATATGGAGAGAGAGAGAGATATGGAGAGAGAGAGAGAGAGAGCGAGAGAGAGATATGGAGAGAGAGAGAGAGAGATATGGAGAGAGATATGGAGAGAGATATGGAGAGAGAGAGATATGGAGAGAGAGAGAGAGAGAGATATGGAGAGAGAGAGAGAGAGAGAGAGAGAGAGAGAGAGAGAGATATGGAGAGAGAGAGAGGGAAGGGGGGGTGGAGAAGGTGGCCTAAGATGTCATCCTTCACATTGATCATAAAGCCCTAAAGGCATTAAGCTGATGGAGTTACTACAGTGTTGCAGTACTTGTGTCACTTTCCCACCGTTAACGTTTCTGGATCTACAATGTATTGTGTTTTAAGATCCTCCCATGGCTTTGCAGTCATCAACACCAGTGGTTCTGATTGTACAGTAAATTAACCAGCTACCTTTCCTTTCCCTGGGATGTGAGATCACTCTCACAAACACACAACACAAACACACAGGGACCATCCATGCGTTCAGCGCTCCTTGTCCATGCCACAGCAGAGGTGAAACACACCAACACACCCTCGACACCCGAGACAGAGGAGAGCTAGTTCCAGGGTGTGATTCCATCCCTCTCCATGGTCGTTGTGGATAACAAAAGGTTAATTACAGTGGTTCACCGTGTCATATTTGACATGACCAGTCATCGCTCTAATTACAATCATTACAAAGGTTGTCTAGTTATCCCCTCTAAACACACGGCCGCACAAAGACAAACTATTATTCAATCAGAGCAGAGCCATTCAGATCAGACCTGCCCGAGTTCACTTCATCTATAGGCCTGCCATGGCGAATACGCCCTCTGAATCCTGGATACGGAGAACCATAAAAGAGCAGTCATTTGAACCCTTTCAGACGGTCAATCACGTTATCAAAGGAATGCTTTAAGTTTATTCTGACAATCAGGATATGTGAATGCATTTCATCTGCTGTTTAACATGAGACTGAGAGGATGGGCTGTCAGGTTGGTGGTGTGACATACCCACCTCTGGGCTTCCTCTCTGTTCCTCCCTCTCTTCATTCCCTCTCTCACCTCACCTCTCCCATATCCTCCATCTACTGTACCCAGTGCCACACAGAGATTGGCAGTATGTAATTTAAGAGCAATGGGTTACAAAGACCAAATGCCAAGCAGGCATCCCCACAATGGAGGCTGGTGTGATGTGTTCTGATTTAAATGCGTTCGGCTCGCAGCACAGTAATTAAGATCACCAAGGACAAAGTAGAGGAGACAGTCTCACAATGCATAGACAGGACCTTGGAAGTGGAGGAGGAGCAAATATCATCTCCATTCACCCAGAATGGAAAAGGGGAGATTTTTATGGACACTTGAGTAGCTGAATAAAAGAAAGTATCACAGAGGTAAGGAAGTCCTTTATACATCTAGTCTACTTCATCGCTACTGTGTCTTAGTACTTCAGATCCGCTGATTACTCAGGTGATTCATTTCTATATGATATTATGATAATTGTGGACTGGTTGAAACGTCACGGCTACTGTAAGCAAATGATCTAGACTGTCCTCTCCTTATTAAGTTTGTTTATAGAACGTGAAATTCTGCAAAGAGCAACTTAACTTTAGAGCAACCCAAGAATGGCTGCTCAGCCCCCACCGCAGACTCAGCCAGTGAGAGAGAGCAAGAGAGAGGCCCCCACCTCAGACTCAGCCAGTGAGAGAGAGAGGCCTCCAACTCAGCCAGTGAGAGAGAGCAAGAGAGAGGCCCCCACCTCAGACTCAGCCAGTGAGAGAGAGAGGCCCCCACCTCAGACTCAGCCAGTGAGAGAGAGAGGTCTCCACCTCAGTCTCAGCCAGTGAGAGAGAGCAAGAGAGAGGCCTCCACCTCAGACACAGCCAGTGAGAGAAAGCAAGAGAGAGGCCTCCACCTCAGACTCAGCCAGTGAGAGAAAGCAAGAGAGAGGCCTCCACCTCAGACTCAGCCAGTGAGAGAGAGAAGCCCCCACCTCAGTCTCAGCCAGTGAGAGAGAGAGGCCCCCACCTCAGTCTCAGCCAGTGAGAGAGAGGCCCCCACCTCAGTCTCAGCCAGTGAGAGAGAGAGGCCTCCACCTCAGTCTCAGCCAGTGAGAGAGAGAGGCCTCCACCTCAGTCTCAGCCAGTGAGAGAGAGAGGCCTCCACCTCAGTCTCAGCCAGTGAGAGAGAGAGGCCTCCACCTCAGTCTCAGCCAGTGAGAGAGAGAGGCCTCCACCTCAGCCTCAGCCAGTGAGAGAGAGAGGCCTCCACCTCAGGCTCAGCCAGCGAGAGAGAGGCCTCCACCTCAGCCACAGCCTCCTCCTCTCCTTGTCACCAACACTTCGAGCCCCATCGTCGCCCTCCTGACAAACCCCCAGAGGCGGAGCTGCCAGGCTGTGTGCCAGCAGCTGTGGAGACACTCATTTGCATATGAAGGCCTTAATTAGGCTCTGTGTAGTGCAAGCACCCGTGAGAGAGAGCGCGCTCGTGTAGGGAGAGTGTGACCAGCGGGTGTGAGGTGGCACACGACTAGGGGGTGGGATGGCAACTGGGCGGTGGTATAGGGACTGGGGGTGGGGGTATTGGTACTGAGGGATAGGCACAGTACCAGGGAGGAAGTTAGAACAGGGATAAGGTGCAGGGCAGGGGTTGAGACGGGCTCACCAAATCAACAGCTCAAGGTGGGAGCTCAAAACATTGTCCTGCTAACAAATAAACACACAACTTTGATAAAATATTATAATTTACCTTGACATAAATAATGATGATGATCTCAAAACCAAAGTATTGATAAAACAACTACATCAAAATATTGGTTTGAGACCCATTCTCCTGCTACAGTATAGTTTATTTTATTTACCTTTATTTAACTAGGCAAGTCAGTTAAGAACAAATTCTTATTTATAATGACAGCCTACCGGGGAACAGTGGGTTAACTGCCTTGTTCAGGGGCAGAACGACAGATTTTTACCTTGTCAGCTACGGGGATTCGATCCAGCAACCTTTCGGTTACTGGCCCAATGCTCTACCCACTAGACGGTATAGTATGTGTGTGTTCCTTAACGACTCTATAACCTGTTATCAGTGTTTATCTGACCCCAGACCTGTCTTCCAGATAGACCCAGACAGAGAGCCATCCTGGGCAGAGACTCCTGGCAGACACTGGCCTTTCCCTCGATGCCATGGTGACAGTTGCTGTAGTGGACTTCAGTTAAGCCCTTTATGTCTTTCATACTATTTGAGGGCCCATAAAGTCCAATGAATATTTTTCTGTTAACTACATGTTAAACATTCCTAGTGCTCCAAATACAATATTTGGTTCTATTCTTCTATTGGTTAAAGGCCCAATGAAGTCAAAAATGTGATTTTGCTGTGTTTTATATATATACTGCTCAAAAAAATAAAGGGAACACTTAAACAACACATCCTAGATCTGAATGAATGAAATAATCTTATTAAATACTTTTTTCTTTACATAGTTGAATGTGCTGACAACAAAATCACACAAAAATAATCAATGGAAATCCAATTTATCAACCCATGGAGGTCTGGATTTGGAGTCACACTCAAAATCAAAGTGGAAAACCACACTACAGGCTGATCCAACTTTGATGTAATGTCCTTAAAACAAGTCAACATGAGGCTCAGTAGTGTGTGTGGCCTCCACATGCCTGTATAACCTCCCTACAACGCCTGGGCATGCTCCTGATGAGGTGGTGGATGGTCTCCTGAGGGATCTCCTCCCAGACCTGGACTAAAGCATCCGCCAACTCCTGGACAGTCTGTGGTGCAACGTGGCATTGGTGGATGGAGCGAGACATGATGTCCCAGATGTGCTCAATTGGATTCAGGTCTGGGGAACAGGCGGGCCAGTCCATAGCATCAATGCCTTCCTCTTGCAGGAACTGCTGACACACTCCAGCCACATGAGGTCTAGCATTGTCTTGCATTAGGAGGAACCCAGGGCCAACCGCACCAGCATATGGTCTCACAAGGGGTCTAAGGATCTCATCTCGGTACCTAATGGCAGTCAGGCTACCTCTGGCGAGCACATGGAGGGCTGTGCGGCCCCCCAAAGAAATGCCACCCCACACCATGACTGACCCACCGCCAAACCGGTCATGCTGGAGGATGTTGCAGGCAGCAGAACGTTCTCCACGGCGTCTCCAGACTCTGTCACGTCTGTCACGTGCTCAGTGTGAACCTGCTTTCATCTGTGAAGAGCACACCTCCAACAGTACAACAAATTATCCACACACCCTCAACCAGTTATGACTAGATAGGATACAGCTTTTATGTCAAAATGGACTTTTCATAGCAAGTTAGGAGAACTTACGCAAGTTAGGAGAATTAACGTAGTAGGTTAGGAGATTTAGGTTAAGGTTTGGAAAAATTGTTAGGTTAGTTAAAATGAAGAAGAAAAAACAACAAAGTCTACTTTTGAAGTTAATTTGACATCAGCTGTATTCCATCTAGACATGACCTCATCAACCTGTCTACCATGACACCACTGTCTTCTCTCCTCTACAGCACTGGTGCAAAACATGTCTTCTATCCTCTACAGCACTGGTGCAAAACATGTCTTCTCTCCTCTACAGCACTGGTGCAAAACATGTCTTCTCTCCTCTACAGCACTGGTGCAAAACATGTCTTCTCTCCTCTACAGCACTGGTGCAAAACATGTCTTCTCTCCTCTACAGCACTGGTGCAAAACATGTCTTCTCTCCTCTACAGCACTGGTGCAAAAAATGGATGTAGCAACTGCAGATTGTAACCTTCTGTCTTACAGTGCATTCAGAAGGTTTTCAGATCCCTTGACTTTTTCCACATTTTGTTACGTTACAGCCTTATTCTAAAATGGATTCAATTGTTTCATCTACACACAACACCCCACAATGACAAAGCAAAAACAGGTTTTTAGATTTTTTTTCGCAAATGTATAAAAAAAAGAAAAAAAAAAGAAATATTACATTTGCATAAGTATTCAGACCCTTTACTCAGTACTTTGTTAAAGCACCTTTGGTAGCGATTACAACCTCGAGTATTCTTGGGTATGACGCTACAAGCTTGGCACACCTGTATTTGGGGAGTTTCTCCCATTCTTCTCTGCAGATCCTCTCAAGCTCTGTCAGGTTGGATGGGGAGCGTCGCTGCACAGGTATTTTCAGGTCTCTCCAGAGATGGTCGATCGGGTTCAAGTCCGGGCTCTGGCTGGGCCACTCAAGGACATTCAGAGACTTGTCCCAAAACCCCTCCAGCATTGCCTTGGATGTGTGCTTAGGGTCGTTGTCCTGTTGGAACGTCAACCTTCGCCCCAATCTGAGGTCCTGAGAGCTCTGGAGAAGGTTTTCATCAAGGGTCTCTCTGTACTTTGCTCTGGTCATCTTTCCCTCGATCCTGACTAGTCTCCCATTCCCTGCCGCTGAAAACATCCCCACAGCATGATGCTGCCACCACCATGCTTCACCGTAGGGATGGTGCCAGGTTTCCTCCAGACGTGACGCTTGGCATTCAGGCCAAGCAAATGCACTGTATGTAAACATACAAAACGTAAAATATCATACCCCTTTGAATGTCCCGGATTTGCATTTAAAGTACTATGTTACGCCTAGTCTAGAAGACCAGGCTGGGTCAGATCACTCAGTGCATCACATAACCATAACCACACACCTCAGTTTATCTTCTCTGATCTCCCTGAGGAGACAACTCTTTAATATTCCTGCCTTTCTGTCTCACAACAGACATTATGGTGTCTCCCAACAGTCTCACATTATGGTGTTTCCCTTCCTGTCTCCCAACAGTCTCACATTATGGTGTTTCCCTTCCTGTCTCCCAACAGCCTCACATTATGGCGTTTCCCTGGAATTGCATTTCTTTTGAAGGTATACAGTACAGTAGCATCCATCGTTTCATTGTTTTCACCTCACCTCTCAGTTTGTGAAAGCCGTTCCCGCTTTTATCACCCGTTTGCCGAGTGGAGATGCTTGAAAACAGTCAAGAGAGATTTCTTTTCAACTTTGACAATGACAGCCAGGCATAGGAAGCATCTAAGGGGGGTGCATCAATAGCAGATATAGCATAGTAAAGAGGATATCATCAATAGCAGATATAGCATGGTAAAGAGGATAGCATCAATAACAGGTGTAGCAGGTATACCATGGTAAAGAGGATAGCATCAATAACAGGTATACCATGGTAAAGAGGATAGCATCAATAACAGGTATAGCAGGTATACCATGGTAAAGAGGATAGCATCAATAACAGGTATAGCAGGTATAGCAGATATAGCATGGTAAAGAGGATATCATCAATAACAGGTATAGCAGGTATAGCAGATATAGCATGGTAAAGAGGATATCATCAATAACAGGTATAGCAGATATAGCATGGTAAAGAGGATATCATCAATAACAGGTGTAGCATGGTAAAGAGGATAGCATCAATAACAGGTATAGCAGGTATACCATGGTAAAGAGGATAGCATCAATAACAGGTATAGCAGGTATACCATGGTAAAGAGGATAGCATCAATAACAGGTATAGCAGGTATACCATGGTAAAGAGGATAGCATCAATAACAGGTATAGCAGGTATACCATGGTAAGGAGGATAGCATCAATAACAGGTGTAGCAGGTATAGCAGGTATAGCATGGTAAAGAGGATAGCATCAATAACAGGTATAGCATGGTAAAGAGCAGGGCATCTAAAAGGAAAGGATTAACTGGGAGGGAAACTTTAATTAGTCAGGATACCATAGGATTTAACAGACTTCACAGACAGCAACTCAGAGAGGAAGAGGAGGATGTAGGGGAGGAGAAGGCACGGTAGGAGGAGGAGGCATCCAAGGCAAAGGAAAGTCTGGTCTGTCTGTCTGTGTAGATATACATAGCACCTAATGCATGGTTGCAATATGAACCGGGCTGCACTCTCCTGGGTGCCACTTAGAGGAGAGGTTATTAAGGTCACTCTAAACCTATGTCAACTCATAATATCACTATGGCCCTATGTCAACTCGTAATATCACTATGGCCCTATGTCAACTCATACTATCACTATGGCCCTATGTCAACTCATACTATCACTATGGCCCTATGTCAACTCATGATATCACTATGGCCCTATGTCAACTCATGATATCACTATGGCCCTATGTCAACTCATGATATCACTATGGCCCTATGTCAACTCATGATATCACTATGGCCCTATGTCAACTCATACTATCACTATGGCCCTATGTCAACTCATACTATCACTATGGCCCTATGTCAACTCATGATATCACTATGGCCCTATGTCAACTCATAATATCACTATGGCCCTATGTCAACTCATGATATCACTATGGCCCTATGTCAACTCATACTATCACTATGGCCCTATGTCAACTCATAATATCACTATGGCCCTATGTCAACTCATAATATCACTATGGCCCTATGTCAACTCATAATATCACTATGGCCCTTTGTCAACTCATGATATCACTATGGCCCTATGTCAACTCATGATATCACTATGGCCCTATGTCAACTCATAATATCACTATGGCCCTATGTCAACTCATAATATCACTATGGCCCTATGTCAACTCATAATATCACTATGGCCCTATGTCAACTCATAATATCACTATGGCCCTATGTCAACTCCTACTATCACTATGGCCCTATGTCAACTCATAATATCACTATGGCCCTATGTCAACTTTGTAATTAAATTAATTAATTGAAAAGTCAACGTAGAAAATAAGGAAAATGTTCTATTCATTCCCTGATAGGAAGTCTGGTGTATTGGCAGGCCTGGATTCTAAAGACAGTACAGTACTCTCAAAAGGAGCTGAACTAAAATACAAGTCCCAGTATGCATTGCCAGACTATTCCCTCCTGGTGACCATAGTGTGTGGTCATGGCAACATAGAAGTGTGCCAGTATGTGGTACAGAGCCCCTCTGTCACTCACATGGTACACGTGTCACTTCCTCCTTGTCCCGTCAATCTGGTGGTCTAACAACCTCCAGCAGATGGCGGCCCAGCAGGAGGACAGGGGGCAATGCCCTGGGCCTCTACCCCACACAGAGAACACTCTGCTGGGCTGAGGGGCCACAACACCGGGGGTAACCCATGGCCCAGACCATTTCTCTCCCACAGAGCAAACACACCTCTGGATGAAGGCCTAACGTAGAGGATGATTTATGAGAACAGCATATAATTAAATACAAACAGTAATTGAATGTGTTTCTATGGAGAATGGTATGGACGGACATCCACGCATAGAACTAGGATCACTAGAATGGACATTCTATGGTGCAGTGTCACTGCTGTGGTTAAAACGTACACGGTGGGTTATGATGAGGAGCCATCTGAATTAACCCAGCTAGAGCACCACTGAGTCTGCATGTGATCACGATGCCATAGACCCATCTGAATTAACCCAGCTAGAGCACCACTGAGTCTGCATGTGATCACGATGCCATAGACCCATCTGAATTAACCCAGCTAGAGCACCACTGAGTCTGCATGTGATCACGATGCCATAGACCCATCTGAATTAACCCAGCTAGAGCACCACTGAGTCTGCATGTGTTCACAATGCCATAGATCCATCTGAATTAACCCAGCTAGAGCACCACTGAGTCTGCATGTGATCACGATGCCATAGACCCATCTGAATTAACCCAGCTAGAGCACCACGGAGTCTACATGTGATCACGATGCCATAGGAACAGCCAGCAGAGACAGTCATACAAACTACCAAGTTCAGTATGTCTTATGTACCTCTGCCTCTTTATCTAAGGGATTGCTGACTGAAAGCTGTGTGCCACATATACAGTTAGCTGTAAATACATAGGACCTATAGAGTCTAAGTTAGGTCCTATGTAAAGCAGAGACATGAACACCTTACCATATTGAAGCAATAAGTTAAAGGAGTGATAATGATGATCTGGGAGTGAATAAGGTGGTGTGTGTGTACCATAATATTATTCAAAAGAAGACAAGACCACCTGCTGAGCCAGGAGGAAGGCTGTTTCTAAGCAACAAGAAACTCTTGTAAGATCCGTATAACGTCTTGGGAAATTCGGACCGAATCAGGATGCAGACAGGAATAACAACAGACTACAGACACCTTTAACTAGGCCGAGTTATGAGCCTGCTCTCTGGGTAGCCAGTTTCCAGTCTTTTACATTTCCTTTGTGATATTTCAGAAACTATTGTCTGACTTGTGATTCTACTCTCTGGGTAGGAGTCTCTTTGTCTACTAGGAGTTGAAACTTTTTCTACTTTATAATTTTCTCATATTTTTAGGATTTCACTGAAATTTTTTAACCACATTTTAAATAGTAATGAAAATGTCAAAACCACCAGCAATTATTCAAAAATGTGAGGAAACATCTGATGTAAGCACTGCCAAAGTCATTTGAACCATCTCCTACAGCACCACGAGTCTCCTACGGCACCACGAGTCTCCTACGGCACCACAAGGCTCCTACGGCACCACGAGGCTCCTACGGCACCACGAGTCTCCTACGGCACCACGAGTCTCCTACGGCACCAGGAGGCCCCTACGGCACCACGAGTCTCCTACGGCACCACGAGGCTCCTACGGCACCACGAGTCTCCTACGGCACCACGAGTCCCCTACGGCACCACGAGGCTCCTACAGCACCACGAGGCTCCTACAGCACCACGAGGCTCCTACAGCACCACGAGGCTCCTACAGCACCACGAGGCTCCTACAGCACCCGAGGCCCCTACAGCACCATGACGATCCTACAGCACCACGAGGATCCTACAGCACCATGACGATCCTACAGCACCACGAGGCTCTTACGGCACCACGAGGCTCCTACAGCACCACGAGGCTCCTACAGCACCACGAGGCTCCTACGGCACCATGACGATCCTTCGGCACCACGACGATCCTTCGGCACCATGACGATCCTAAAGCACAAATGAAAGAACGAAAACCGATGACTCGTTGACCCGTGGTGTTGGGAAGCCGCAGCGGTGGGTAAGAGTCCGATGTGGCGTTATGTCGCTGTTTTGGAAGTGCTCACTATTTTTGTTCGCGATGGTGGGGTACTTCGAACAAGAACATAAGACCAATGCATCTTTGCAACAACGTAGAGCTTTATTTTTGAGGGAAAAAAAGTACAATACCTCGTCCTTACAAATACACCTAAGAAAAAACTTTGAACTGAAAAAGAGCATTGTAAGAACGGGAAATAATGTTTCATCATTGAAGAAAATGATCTATTCATGTAGATTAACGCACCATAGGTTGACAGTGGTCTAAATTCAGATTCATCGTTAACATACGAGTCCCACACAATTAGCACAAAACAATCGAGACAAAAGCTACATTTTGTTAATACATCAACAAAATACTGACAAAGTGAAAATTCAGTACACATCGTTTTAAAACTTTTCAAAAAAAAACAGTGAACCAAAATAACTGTTGCGTCGTCCTCTTAACAATACCATCAAGTTTTCAACCCGTTCACTATTCTTGCAAATTCTAATGATGTTATGACCTAGTAAATCAGAAATGAATAGCCAACAAAGAACATTGGTGCTCTTAACCTTCTGCGTGATGGTTGAGTAATTATATTTCTATTCAAAAATCGCAACCACTTTATGCAACATTCAAATAATCCATCAATGCGAAAGCTCAAGTCTTTAATGTTCCACGCAAAAGAAAAAGCATTGTTTTTCATCGTTTTAATGTTTTTGGTACACGACACTAACAGTTACTGTACAACGCATGTAAACATAGAATCGGAATGAATAGAATGGTCAGAGGTACTACGCCCGTTCTATTCATTCTAATTCTATGCATATATATAACTAAATGGTCTACTCAGACACCAGACCACTTCTCCACTCAATATGCCAGCCATAGCACTCTACTACCATATTTTCCTCTGATATAATCTGAACATTCCTGTAGAACTCAACTCTTAACTCCTTGTCATCTCTAGATTATAGACCTGTATCGCTATTGACCATCCTACCCTGTCCAAATATTGTACTAGAAATTGTGACTTCCTGTTATTATACTTATGATTAAAAAAAAAAATTAAAAAAAATGCTTTATTCTATTCTACTGAGACATTTGCTTCATGTTCCTATTCTTATCTTTTATTTGTTCTTATTATTGTTGCATTGTCCAGAAGGAACCAGTTAGTATTTCATCAGACGATGTTTTCCAGGTGTATCCTGTACATACGACTAATAAAACATGAAACTCTCCCGAAGAGACTAAGCTATTCTGTTCCCACAGAAGTTGTGAGCTTTTTTGGTCAAAGTTATTGTGTTGTGTATGTACTCAAACCTGAGCTAGTTCCTTTAGCAAGCGGTACTCAAACCTGAGCTAGTTCCTTTAGCAAGCGGTACTCAAACCTGAGCTAGTTCCTTTAGCAAGCGGTACTCAAACCTGAGCTAGTTCCTTTAGCAAGCGTTAGCTGCATGTGTCTGACTGTGTCCATGTCTTTTTGATGCATCCCAAACACGCTCATACCCTTTTCTATACATCTCTATACAACCCCAAGGCCACCTCACATCCCAACAGTTGACTGACTGACAGTGATTAGCTTGGGTGTCCCAAACGGCACCCTATTCCCTTTATAGTGTACTACCTTTGACGCAGCCATAACCTGTCATCTGTTATACACTACAGTATATCACAACGGTAACAGGAAGACATCTAACACCACTGACCCAATCTTCATTTTCCGTTCTGCTCTTCTCTGTATTACTCAAAGTACGTTTTGACATCATACCAAGGTTGCTTCACTCACACACACCGTAAACCACCGGGACAAAGAAATCCCAACATCATTAGTCAACAGAGCTTGTTCCGTCATCGTCTGTTCTCTGGACAACACAATGAGGAGAGAAGAAGAGAGAACCAATGAGCATCCACGTACACGCACAGAACACATGTCTGCATGCACAGGAATGACGACATCTTTGTGCCACGTTGTTTATTCCTGGTAACCAGCAGCTCCGGAAGGAGTAGGATGAAGATGCCTCCACATGTTGATCTAGGGTCCGTTTTGTGTTTTACTAAGACTCAGGGGAAGGTACGCTGATCCTAGATCTGTATCTATGGGACAACTTCTACCCTTTAACCAGTAAGGTTGGAAGCCACCTAGGAGAATTCAGCAGAAGAGCAACATCGCCCTCTTGTGGAGACAGTTGCAGCTACGTCCTGCATGTCAACTGACAATGTCCCTGGTTGAAAAGAGTGCCATCTGTCTGTCTGTCTAGTCGCCTGTCTGTGTCTTTATCTGCAGCACTGTGGGCATTCCGTGGCAGACTGAGAATGTCTTAGGACATCCACAGTAGAGTTCAGGGTCGGGGGGGCCGGGGAGGCGAGTAGAGGCGTCTGTCTGTCCTCTCTCCTACCTACTGAGGCGAAGCTTGATAGAGTTCTTCACCACTGGAATTGGGTTGGCTGGCAGGAGGGGCACGTCAGACAGGTCCGCACTGACCATTCGCTGAGGGAAGAGTAAGATAATGATGTTGTAGTTTGGCTGCAAAACTAACAACAAACAGACCAAAGTGGAAATACAAACCATATAGAAAATGATCTGTACACTTTTCAGACAGGAATTATGAGTGAGTGAGTGAGTGAAACAGAGAGAGAGAGAGAGAGAGAGAAACAGAGAGAGATAAGACAGAGAGAGAGATAAGACAGAGAGCGAGATAAGACAGAGAGAGATAAGACAGAGAGAGATAAGACAGAGGCAGACAGATAAATAGAAAGAGTGCATTGATACCTTAATATCTGCCTCCATCTTGACTTCCCCTTCAGAAGCAGGTATCTCCTCAGACATACTGTCCTCATTGACCTGGGAACAGCAGGACCCAAAGAACAGTTTAACAACTATCTAACCATGTTCATCTGACTCTTCTAAATCTAGCATTAATAAAAAAATATCTGCTTCTTATAATATCATCAAGATGTAGCCAAACATATTCTGAAAAGATAGACTACAACAATGATTATATTTATACATGATGATGTGACACTATGGATAAGCTTGTTACGTACCTGTGCCTCCACAGTGGTGCACTCCTCTCCCTCTCTAGCAGCTGCACCATCCTCTGTTGTCCTAGTCTCTGGGACTGGGGAAGGGTCCTCCTCCTCCAGCATCTCCTGGCGAGAGGTCTGGGGGGCCGCTGGGGGGCCCATGGTGGGCGGAGGAGAAGGGGTCAGGCTTGTGGGAACTGTGTCTCCTGAAGGCTTTTTCTCACCGGCTGAATCCTACAAAGGAAGAGAAGTTTAGCAGTTAATTCATATTGAGCAGATCAATAAATGGACTCAGTGTTGGAGGGTAACACGTTACGTATTCAGATGACTTTTTATGAGTAACGGCGTTAAGTAACGGTTTGCTTTTTAAATTGGGTCAATTATTACAGTTACTAGCGTGGTCCCTTTCACAATCCTATCTCGTTTCCTCATTTAGTTCTCATGCGAGCGTAGAAAAGCTGTTTAGGGAAACGCCATGACAGCTGCTGTCCAATAGAAATGTATAGAGGGATCTTTACCATTGATCGCTTCTCTGATCGCAAAGCCCACAGAGGACTACCCCGTCTAGTGGGAGGTGTCTCCTCTATACATCTCCATGGGTCTGTATAGGTGCGGTCTATAACCAGAACTTGAATGAATGTTTTTGGGGGGGAACATATGTTTGTCTCGCAGTGTACCTGGCTAATTCAGCAGCACAGGAAAGCAGTGCCACAGAGGAGGATGAACTAGTGATCAAACCAGAGAGAGTCATTTTTTTATTTAACCTGTTTAGGATAGGGGGCAGTATTTTCACGGCCGGATAAAAAAACGTACCCGATTTAATCTGGTTATTACTCCTGCCCAGAAACTAGAATATGCATATAATTGTTTGATTTGGATAGATAAAGTTTCTAAAACTGTTTGAATGGTGTCTGTGAGTGTGGCAGGCCAAAACCTGAGAAGATTCTAAACAGGAAGTGCCCTCTCTGACCATTTCTTGGCCTTCTATAGCCTCTTTATCAAAAACATAGGATCTCTGCTGTAACGTGACCTTTTCTAAGACTCCCATAAGCTCTCAGAAGGCGCCAGAACGGGGAATGATGACTCTGCAGTCCCTGGGCGAAAAACAGTAGCGCATTTGGATAGTGGTCGATCTGAGAACAATGAAACGGGTGTGCGCGTGAAGAGTCCATTTTACATTTTCAGTCTTTGAACGAAAACGACGTCTCCCGGTCAGAATATTATCGCTATTTTACGAGAAAAATCACATAAAAATTGATTTTAAACAGCGTTTGACATGCTTCGAAGTACGGTAATGGAATATTTTGAATTTTTTTGTCTTGAACGCAAGAACAAAACGCCGCTATTTGGATATAACTATGGATTATTTGGAACCAAAACAACATTGGGTGTAAACTAGAAGTCCTGGGAGTGCATTCTGACGAAGAACAGCAAAGGTAATCCAATTTCTCTTATAGTAAATCTGAGTTTGGTGAGGGCCAAACTTGGTGGGTGTCAAAATAGCTAGCCATGATGGCCGGGCTATCTACTCAGAATATTGCAAAATGTGCTTTCACCGAAAAGCTATTTTAAAATCGGACATGGCGATTGCATAAAGGAGTTCTATAATTCTTAAAATAATTGTTATGTTTTTTGTGAACGTTTATCGTGAGTAATTTAGTAAATTCACCGGAAGTTTCGGTGGGTATGCTAGTTCTGAACGTCACATGCTAATGTAAAAGCAGTTTTTTTTATATAAATATGAACTTGATTGAACAAAACATGCATGTATTGTATAACATAATGTCCTAGGAGTGTCATCTGATGAAGATCATCAAAGGTTAGTGCTGCATTTAGCTGTGGTTTTGGTTTTTGTGACATTATATGCTAGCTTGAAAAATGGGTGTGTGATTATTTCTGGCTGGATACTCTCCTGACATAATCTAATGTTTTGCTTTCGCTGTAAAGCCTTTTTGAAATCGGACAATGTGGTTAGATTAACGAGAGTCTTGTCTTTAAAATGGTGTAAAATAGTCATATGTTTGAGAAATTGAAGTTATAGCATTTATGAGGTATTTGTATTTTGCGCCACGCGATTCCACTGGCTGTTGACTAGGTGGGACGCAAGCGTATACAGTTTACAATATTATCTGGAAACTCCTGGCTACACAATGAAAATTGAATTTCTCTACTGGGACAATAAAGATTGAATACCTCAGCATCTGATTTGAACCTCTTCCTCACTTCCTGCATAGGGGAGCCAGGTCTCTTCACAGCTGGGGCCTCAGGCTGGCTGGCTGCAGCCGCGATGGGACTTGGAGGGGGACCTAGTGGGCCACACTTCACTGGGGTCGACGTGGGCACAGTGGCTGGCACGGCCGTGGGGGACGGCACTGACATACTGTTGTCACTGTCAAGCGATAGGTCCAGACTACTGTCATTCATCTGACGAAGGCCCTCTGTCGAGTGCTGGAGGACAGAACAAAATGACACTGGTTACAACTCAATACCGCAAGCAAGCAATCAGTCAGCTAAGAGACTGTGTGAAAAGCAGAATATAAAAACACTATAAATGAGTGTTACACCTCTATAGATGCTGCAGATGCACATCCAAACGTTAACAAGGAGCAGACTAACTAATGAAATGACATGTGGCCTCAGGAGGAAGGCTGTCGTACCTTCCTGCGTTTGGGCATGACCAGGTTGGGCAGAAGCTGGTGAAGTTGTCTCCTCTTCACATGCATGGCCTGGATCTTCATGTCCGCCTCAAACATCTTGCTGTTCATCGCCTGCCGGTACACTGCAGGAAGCATTTAGAAAATATAAATCACTTTCTAATATAACATTAGCACGCTAGTTTGTGTCAAATAATAGAACTAGACACAAATGCAGAAAACAC
This sequence comes from Salmo trutta, assembly GCF_901001165.1. Lineage (NCBI taxonomy): Eukaryota > Metazoa > Chordata > Actinopteri > Salmoniformes > Salmonidae > Salmo > Salmo trutta. The sequence goes on from NC_042991.1 coordinate 33,963,558, forward strand.
GACAAATGTCGTTTTCAAATTCTACATCCTGAGTTGAATTGAGTGAGGTGATTTTCTACCGGTGTCAGTAAAGGACTGGATGTCAATGGTCAGGTCAACGTTGAGGTTCTCTGATGCCTCCATCTTCTTAAAGATGACTCCTATCACCCACATGGTGCTGACCTCCTCTCTGGAAAAGACAACAGGTAAGAAATAGTCCATTAAGAGCTTACTACAACCTCGCATAATATACTCACTTCTCCCTGCTTTCCTTGGGTCCAGGGAAGGACTGGGGGTTGACATGGGCCAGCGTTATGAACTCATTCTTCTCCAGGTTTCCTACTAAGATCCTGATCTTAGACTCAACCAGACCGACCCTGCCAGGACAGAGAAAAACAGCACTTTTCCTAATGTATTCCCCGACAGTAGGCGAATAAAGGCTTTAAAGAGTAACATTGAAATTGACTCAAATGTAATACACCATGTCTCCACCCTCATTCCTTCAGTCAGTCATATAATCTCATCCAAAGGTTTTTCCAGTCCCCCCCCCCCCCCACCCAGTCAGTACTCACCACTCCAAGTGCTGCTTCTCAGTGGGGGCGCTTGCTAGCAACACAATATAATGCCTTGGAACATAAGAAAAATAACATTACCATTACACCCTAAAGACAGCAGCCAGGCAACGAACCCAGGCTAGGAGAGCCCCAGGCTAGGAGAGCAGAGCCCCAGGCAGAGAGGCCCGGACCAGATCACCCAGTCCTCGCCACCACCTTACAGCAGGTCATGAAAATAGTTCTCTTTATAAACACACTTCTATCAAACTAAAACAGCTAAAACCTACAAATAATTAGCAACGTCTGTGTTTTAAAAGGCAAACTACATTGTCCTAAACTGAACATGCAGTCGTCTTTTACACAAACATGTCACAGTAACAGCTACAAACGCTCCATAGCAAATCCAACTAGCCAGAGAAAACCAATCACTCTACCAAGACAATTCATTCACCAAACCCTCTTCACGTCAACTGAGAACGAACCTAATTTAGTGTAAAATATATCTTCCACAATATTCAAGTGTACTGAGAGTCACTATTATTACACTAACTGTACAAAAGTATTCACTTACATTTCTTGTCTGCCTACATGTACAATCTCCATGCAGTTATCACAGTAGCACCAAGCATACTGTATGCTCTGCCTTGCACCTGTTGAAAACCACACTACCTCACTGTTAGTCCAATCACTGGAGCTTGTTCTGATCATTTCCCATGAGGTTAGAATATTACAAATAGGATTACATTGCCAAGCAGATGAATGGAAAGGATAGATATTTCATTTTCAGGCCACGTTGAAAATAAAAGGTCTGAGCCCAGGACAAATGATTGATTTATTCAAACAACAACAGTACAGAGAAAGCAGTGCAGTAATCAGCAGGGTGCCAGCCAGACCAGCAGGATGGTCCGATTCTGAAATATGTTCATCTAACCTGGATAACAATCAAAACATACTAACATCTGTCTCCTCTAATGCACCGGTCCAATCCACAGGCTGGATATATACTGTCTCCTCTAAATCTGCAGTCCAATCCACAGGCTGGATATATACCCTCTCCTCTAACTCTGCAGTCCAATCCATAGGCTGGATTTATTTTAAATCACTTGAATTGTATCCATTTTTTCAGGCTCTCCAGTGCTGTCAAATGACTGTCCAGAATGTGCTGGTGCATTTTGTCCTTTCCTCTGTCAGCAACCCAGAGGATGAGAAGAGGTGCTTAAGCCAGGGTGTGCTTAAGGCAATACATCAACATGTTCTGATACTTCTCTGTCAAAAAGAAAAGGGTTACTGGATCAAACTGATTTCCCAAAAGACTTGAGGGGATTTGATTTCAAATAGAGAGTCTCAGGAATAGAAGATTTTGGTAAATGAAAGGAGATTGGAACACAAGTCAATCTAGAACACTTAAGGAGGGGACTGGGCAGCAAAAAGATCAGCATTCTGAAAATAGGTCTACATGTTGATTGGGGCTGCAAAAGGAGGAAAGTCCCCTCTTCCAAGGACAAGGCCTCTTCAGTAACATAATTGTTGCCACTGTCCAAGGCTAGCATCATGCTCTTGCATATTACTGATAAACCAATTAACAAAATTATCTTTTAATTTTTACCTTTTCCCCCCACTTCAGATTTCAACATTCAAGTACATTTTCAAGATTGAGCACAACTGGTAAGTGAAAAGGGATGTGGTACCCACATGTATAGAATGAAGATCCAATTACTTAAATCTTGTATTCTTCACATGGCTTCCTGCTAATGTTGTGCTACAATTTATGGATTTGTCATGATCAAAACTTGATAAGAAGAAAAAAAAAATCTACAAAATGAAGACTAACAAGAAATACATAGTGCAAATTTTTAACTAAAGCATTTTATTTGGGAAGTAGATGTACAGTATAATAAGAAAACCTTACAGCTGAAGTACCTACCTTTAGTAAGATATTAAAATATACAAACATCAAATATTGATCTGTGCTTACATTAGAGAAGCACAGTCTATAGGTAATAGCAGTGATTATACTGGGCTTCAGACTCTGCATAACATTAACATTGTATTTGTTTTTACGATCATCGTTTTGAGAATCAGAGGGTGCTTAGGGCAGAATAAAGCATATTTTGAGTCTTGTCTAAGCCTGAAGTGTTTATTTAATAATACAAATAAATCAACTGAATGAGTGGATTACATATACAGAGAGGAACAAGAGAACTTCACATTTACTGAAAAAGGTGCGAGTGAGGTGGTTGGTGTATTTTGAAAATCGAAATCTTTATTGAAATAGTTGGTTTGTCTCACCATGCGTGTCCCACAGGATAAGCTGCTTAATACATACTTGTATTTCTGAAAGAAGTTTGGTGCTTCAAATAGTTTGGCCCACTCTGCTTTACTCTGCAAAATTTCATCTGTGATGGACAGACCTGTAGAGGGAAGGAAAAGGTGTTTACCAAAACGGAAGGAGAACCAAAGGAAACACTACAGATGAGACATCGTATCCAAGTCTACAATGAAGTAAGAGGTTAGGAACCCCTTGAGAAGACACCCGACGAGGCTGAATTTACTTGAGATTGGAATAAACAATTTACATTTGATGTAACTTCCCTTTCTGACATCAATGGATAATGTATGTGAATGTTTGAGTATGTTTCTTGCTCAAGTCTCTTAAAATTAGGACTCTGGCCTGAAGGGTTTTGTATTAAGGGCATCCAGTTTCAGAGAGACTACACCTAAGAGTGGATGCGAAAGTTTGTGTATGAAGTTAGAATTTGAGACGGCTTTACGGACCCTGTTTGAACTCGTCCACCATGACAGCACGTGTAGAAGCAGAGACGTTGTAGGTGGAGTTCTGCTGGGGGTAGGCTGGTGTGATGATGGGCATCAGGTGATACCGGTCACTGGGGGTCACCTGGAACAGCAGTTAGGACACTCAGAGCCAATCAAAACCCTCCACTACATGCAGAAGGGGTCACTTGGTACGATAGTCAGTCACACACATTCTCAGAGTTCTACCTTGATATTAGTGTTATGAAGCATCTAACGCAGGTGAATCAACTGTGTTTGTACTGGAACAGATGAAAGAAGTGGGTCTGATGTTACAGGGGAAAAAACCATTTAAAGTCTAGGGCCAGGGTTAACACCATGGGATATGTCCTGGAGGAACAGGGTTTTATAACCACCTGTTTTTATTCTATTTTCCTTAACTTGGCAGCTCTGCTAGTAAAATGCTTGAGGTAGTTAAGTTCATGACAGTCCTTGATGTAGTTGCTCAGGAGCGGACTAGTATCAGTATGAACACGTGTAGTAGTTATGATCAACATTACCCCGGGGTCCCAGACTGGCAGGTTTAACATTATGATCAACATTACCCCGGGGTCCCAGACTGGCAGGTTTAACATTATGATCAACATTACCCCAGGGTCCCAGACTGGCAGGTTTAACATTATGATCAACATTACCCCGGGGTCCCAGACTGGCAGGTTTAACATTATGATCAACATTACCCCGGGGTCCCAGACTGGCAGGTTTAACATTATGATCAACATTACCCCGGGGTCCCAGACTGGCAGGTTTAACATTATGATCAACATTACCCCGGGGTCCCAGACTGGCAGGTTTAACATTATGATCAACATTACCCCAGGGTCCCAGACTGGCAGGTTTAACATTATGATCAACATTACCCCGGGGTCCCAGACTGGCAGGTTTAACATTATGATCAACATTACCCCAGGGTCCCAGACTGGCAGGTTTAACATTATGATCAACATTACCCCAGGGTCCCAGACTGGCAGGTTTAACATTATGATCAACATTACCCTGGGGTCCCAGACTGGTAGGTTCAGGTTGCAGTCCTCTGGCTGCTTCAGGAGAACAGGGTTGGGCCATTCCCTGCATAAAACTCAAGTTTAGTGTGACGATACAGACCAGGTAATACCAGTAGGTCAGTCACCCCTTTGGACACCATCTTGTTTCACTATGTTCCTAAGGAAAACTGCAGCAATAGAGCTGCCACAAGCACCGAGGAGTGAGAAAATGTGAGGACAACGTAGAAAGGATGTTCTAACGGAATCTCAGTTCATAAACACTTCACACTAAAGAGAAACAAAGAAATCTCCCTCAAAAAAGACAGAACAACTAAACGGCCATGAGAAACAGGTCACAGAGTACATCCGAATGGAGAGAGAGTGCTTACCATTTGGAGAAGACGAGGAAGAACTTGTGTACGAGGGTGGAGGCCACAGCGTTGGGGTAGAGCTGGCAGGTCCTGGCTACCAGCATGGCCCAGGATACACCACCCAGGAAGCCCAGGATGTTACTGTAGATGTTATGACCTGGGGGGAGGACGTGTATAGCACTGTAGATGTTATGACCTGGGAGAGGACGTGTATAGCACTGTAGATGTTATGACCTGGGAGAGGACGTGTATAGCACTGTAGATGTTATGACCTGGGAGAGGACGTGTATAGCACTGTAGATGTTATGACCTGGGAGAGGACGTGTATAGCACTGTAGATGTTATGACCTGGGAGAGGACGTGTATAGCACTGTAGATGTTATGACCTGGGGGGAGGACGTGTCCAGCACTGTAGATGTTATGACCTGGGGGGAGGACGTGTCCAGCACTGTAGATGTTATGACCTGGGGGGAGGACGTGTCCAGCACTGTAGATGTTATGACCTGGGGGGAGGACGTGTCCAGCACTGTAGATGTTATGACCTGGGGGGAGGACGTGTCCAGCACTGTAGATGTTATGACCTGGGGGGAGGACGTGTCCAGCACTGTAGATGTTATGACCTGGGGGGAGGACGTGTCCAGCACTGTAGATGTTATGACCTGGGGGGAGGACGTGTCCAGCACTGTAGATGTTATGACCTGGGGGGAGGACGTGTCCAGCACTGTAGATGTTATGACCTGGGGGGAGGACGTGTCCAGCACTGTAGATGTTATGACCTGGGGGGAGGACGTGTCCAGCACTGTAGATGTTATGACCTGGGGGGAGGACGTGTCCAGCACTGTAGATGTTATGACCTGGGGGGAGGACGTGTCCAGCACTGTAGATGTTATGACCTGGGGGGAGGACGTGTCCAGCACTGTAGATGTTATGACCTGGGAGAGGACGTGTATAGCACTGTAGATGTTATGACCTGGGAGAGGACGTGTATAGCACTGTAGATGTTATGACCTGGGAGAGGACGTGTCCAGCACTGTAGATGTTATGACCTGGGAGAGGACGTGTCCAGCACTGTAGATGTTATGACCTGGGAGAGGACGTGTCCAGCACTGTAGATGTTATGACCTGGGAGAGGACGTATCCAGCACTGTAGATGTTATGACCTGGGAGAGGACGTGTATAACACTGTAGATGTTATGACCTGGGGGGAGGACGTGTCCAGCACTGTAGATGTTATGACCTGGGAGAGGACGTGTCCAGCACTGTAGATGTTATGACCTGGGGGGAGGACGTGTCCAGCACTGTAGATGTTATGACCTGGGGGGAGGACGTGTCCAGCACTGTAGATGTTATGACCTGGGGGGAGGACGTGTCCAGCACTGTAGATGTTATGACCTGGGGGGAGGACGTGTCCAGCACTGTAGATGTTATGACCTGGGAGAGGACGTGTATAGCACTGTAGATGTTATGACCTGGGGGGAGGACGTGTCCAGCACTGTAGATGTTATGACCTGGGGGGAGGACGTGTATAGCACTGTAGATGGCGTAGATTTACCTATGTTGTTGTTGCCCTACATGCGAGTCGACAGGATAGAGGCGAGTGAGTCGTAGATACATTTTCTGGTAAAGTATACCAGTAGATTCACACGTGATGGTAATTGAGCCATTTGGTACAGGTGAGAGAAACACAAAGACCTAATAAGGGCATTATGACAATGACCACAAGGCACCAGTGTAATTTTGCTGATTTTGTCATTTAAAAGGCAATTCCTTGATGGTTCTGCCTTGCCTCCCAATAAACTTGGAAATGCTTATTCCATATAGCTTAGATCTATCTAGTTTCTAAAGATCAAAGGGTTGGGGGGGGTCTGGGGATGATTTTGGATTGGGCTTAGTTATGCACCTGACCTATCATACAAGCCAGTGAGTGACTCCGCGGCAGGTGTTCCCACAAGACAAAACATGATGATTGGACAGTTGGTTGCCAGGCAGCGTATGCAAGCCAAACAAATTCACTATGGCCAAGAGGGACGTGGTCTGTCCTGTGTAAAAATGCCATTATTTTAGAGGCTAATCCTGTTTAGGGAATAGGACCTGAAGGCTGTCAGTTTGGGCAAAGCGTGTTGACATGCCATTAGTTGATTGTTTGTGTGAAGAGGACAAGGTGAGAATGAGATAATCCCACCTGTTTAGCCAGAACAGTGTTACACAACAAGATGTACAAACTGATATAGTACAGGGACCGACTCAAAACACACAAGTACAGACACGCTTACAGGAGATGCCGTCTCAACAGTTGTTTCCACCAAGGCAAATGATTGTACTCCTATGCTTGACACTACACAACACCACACAGATACAACTCACGTTTAGCCCACAGCTTGATGGTCCTCAGTGTCAGTCTGAAGTTCTCAATGTTGGGCACAAGATGGAGGATTTCATCTGTAACTCTACAACCTGAAAACAGAAAACTTCCAAGTCATTATCACTCACAATAGAGACAGAGAAGGGGACAACATAGACAATGCAGATTACTTGAAATCTACAACACAGCGGATGCTTTCAACTAAGTGTAGGTAGGGTCATAGGTGAACCAACAACCAATTGTTAGGCCTTGTGTTTTTAACATGGATCTGATATCAACAACAGTGAAGTGGAGAAACCATGCAGCAGATAATTTTATCCAAAGCGACATACATTTTACCATGTGACCCCAGCGATAATCGAACCAACACTGTTGACGACAGCTGCACCTTTTTACAAACAGAACCACATCAGGACCAGAGCTCAGGAGATATAAAGAGCTGTGTTACCATTAAGACTCCTTATGCAGCGGATGTCAAGGTTCTTCAGCAACCCGTCATCTCGGAGGTCCAGATTCTCTGGGATGGTTTGCAACGCCAACCGGGCAAACAGGATATCAATCTAGAAATACACAACACTCATGGACATTTAAAAAAGCAGCAAATCTCAATTCATATAACTGAACCAACTTCACATTTAGGCCTATAATGAAATCATAAACAATAAATACTTTCAAATGTCATACCTCAATGCTGTCGAAAGACAGCTTTATCACGGGGACAAATGCCTCCTCAACAGCCTGGGAAAGAGAGAGGAGTTGATGAACAGTCTGCACTTCATTAACTTTTGGGTTTGCATCTTCCCCTCCTAGTCTACCAACACCATGGAAGAATCGCAATTACATTGCCTTAATTCCTCGTGGCCTCTTCTCGCCTCCTTCTCAAAACCCATTGGATAAGAAGGTCAGAGGGGCGGGGCCTCTTACCTTCTCATCAAATAGCATTTGTCACATGCACAGAATACAACAGGTGTAGACCTTACCGTGAAATGCTGAATACAACCGGTGTAGACCATACCGTGAAATGTTTACTTACAAGCCCTTAACCAACAATGCAGTTGAAGAAATAGAGTTAAGAAAATATTTACAAAAATAATAAATAAAATGTAACAATAGAATAACGAGGCTATATATAGGGGGTACCGGTACCGAGTCAATGTGCAGGGGTAGAGGTTCATCGAGGTAAAAATGGGTTTTGAGAAGAGGAAAGAAGACGCAAGGAATGAAGGCAATGTAATTGAGATAGTCCAGATACCCACCCTCAAATCTTTGACCTCCTCCTGCTCCTTCAGCTTGTCCAGGAACGAGGAGAAGAAGTCTGTTCTCTCCACATGCCGAGGAGCCACACACAGGGCATCAATGTCAGCACCTACACAAGGACAGGGACAAGACATAACAATTCATTTAATAAAGTTCATTTTGATGGTAAGGAGCTTTGTGTTAATTTTTTTTAACCTGTGCGGTATGCCCAGGATGTGCATAATAAGTATATTCTTTTGCGTATTATATAGTATATTATATAGTGTATTATATAGTATATTATACAGTGCTATTCAAAGAGAATCTCAAAGGAACTTTAAAAACCAAACAGGAGAAAATGTTTTGAAACCAAAAACTACTGTTGCTATTGGACAAGTCCTCCTAAGATAAGAGGACAACATCAGGCTGACCGTACAATAGGCTGACCGTACAATAGGCTGACCGTACAATAGTTCAGTGTGGACTCCTAACCTGTAGGACCCAAATGTGTTAACCACAACTCAATAACCTGTATCCCTCCTAAAGACGACATAATTACCTTTAGTGTGGACTCCTAACCTGTAGGACCCAAATGTGAAGATCTTCCCTCCAACCGTTTCAATCACTGAGGCAGGTAGATTCTAGGAGGACAAAAAAAAATAAAAAAATAAAAAAATAAAAAAAACAGTACATTCAAATCATTATAACCTGCTGCATCGTGGTAGGCAACACTGCCTTGTTGTTGTAATATCATCCATGTCCCAAATGGCACCCTATTCCAGTCATAGTGCAAAACCCTGGTCAAAAGTAGTACACTAAAAAAGGGAACATTTTGGACACAGCCATTGATCACCAGACCCCTGCTGTAGCAGAGAACCGTCAGGAGGAGGAAGTAAAAGCCTACCTTTGTCTCACTGACGTCACGGATCCATTCCTTCACCAGTGTGTTCAGTTTTCCCAACACGTGTATTCTATGGAAAACGAGGCACGATTTAGAGGAAGTCTGTGGTATTTTGAGATTTAAAAAGAAATCATAACTAACTAAACAAGTATAGCACTTTATAACCACAAATACAGTCTACCTAGTACTGACTGAAAAACCAACCTAAGAATGTTTTTATTTTACATTTATTTAACTAGGCAAGTCAGTTAAGAACAAATTTTTATTTTCAATGACGGCCTAGGAACAGTGGGTTAACTACCTTGTTCAGGGTCAGAACGACAGATTTTTACCTTGTCAGCTCAGGGATTCAATCTTGCAACCTTTCGGTTACTAGTCCAATGCTCTAACCACTAGGCTACCTGCCACCCCATCAGCCAAGAATAATTGGCTGATGTACTGGCAAGATATTGGATGAAGTGATTATTCTCCTCATCCTACCACCACCACTACTACTACTACTACTTCTCCTAATAGGCCTCATCCGACCACCACCACTTCTCCTCCTAATAGGCCTCATCCTACCACCACCCCAATAGGCCTCATCCTACCGCCACCCCTAATAAGCCTCATCCTACCACCACCACCACTACTTCTCCTAATAGCCCTCATCCTACCACCACTTCTCCTAATCAGCCTCATCCTACCACCACCACCACTTCTCCTAATCGGCCTCATCCTACCACCACCACCACTTCTCCTAATCGGCCTCATCCTACCACCACCACCACTTCTCCTAATCGGCCTCATCCTACCACCACCACCACCACTTCTCCTAATAGGCCTCATCCTACCATCACCACTTCTCCTAATCGGCCTCATCCTACCACCACTTCTCCTAATCGGCCTCATCCTACCACCACTTCTCCTAATAGGCCTCATCCTATCACCACCACCACCACTTCTCCTAATCGGCCTCATCCTACCACCACTTCTCCTAATCAGCCTCATCCTACCACCACCACCACTTCTCCTAATCGGCCTCATCCTACCACCACCACCACTTCTCCTAATCGGCCTCATCCTACCACCACCACCACTTCTCCTAATCGGCCTCATCCTACCACCACCACCACTTCTCCTAATAGGCCTCATCCTACCATCACCACTTCTCCTAATCGGCCTCATCCTACCACCACTTCTCCTAATCGGCCTCATCCTACCACCACTTCTCCTAATAGGCCTCATCCTATCACCACCACCACCACTTCTCCTAATCGGCCTCATCCTACCACCACTTCTCCTAATAGGCCTCATCCTACCACCACCACTTCTCCTAATAGGCCTCATCCTACCACCACCACTTCTCCTAATAGGCCTCATCCTACCACCACTTCTCCTAATCGGCCTCATCCTACCACCACCACTTCTCCTAATAGGCCTCATCCTACCACCACCACCACTTCTCCCAATCGGCCTCATCCTACCACCACCACTTCTCCCAATCGGCCTCATCCTACCACCACCACTTCTCCCAATCGGCATCATCCTACCACCACCACTTCTCCCAATTGGCATCATCCTACCACCACCACTTCTCCTCCTAATAACCCTCATCCTACCACCACCACTTGTCCTCCTAATAACCCTCATCCTACCACCACTTCTCCTAATAGCCCTCATCCTACCACCACTTCTCCCAATCGGCATCATCCTACCACCACCACTTCTCCCAATCGGCATCATCCTACCACCACCACTTCTCCTCCTAATAACCCTCATCCTACCACCACCACTTCTCCTCCTAATAACCCTCATCCTACCACCACTTCTCCTAATAGCCCTCATCCTACCACCACTTCTCCCCCTAATAGCCCTCATCCTACCACCACTTCTCCTCCTAATACCCCTCATCCTACCACCACTTCTCCCCCTAATAGCCCTCATCCTACCACCACCACTTCTCCTAATACCCCTCATCCTACCACCACTTCTGCCCCTAATAACCCTCATCCTACCACCACTTCTCCCAATAGCCCTCATCCTACCACCACTTCTCCCAATAGCCCTCATCCTACCACCACTTCTCCCAATAACCCTCATCCTACCACCACTTCTCCTCCTAATAGCCCTCATCCTACCACCACTTCTCCTCCTAATAGCCCTCATCCTACCACCACTTCTCCCCCTAATAACCCTCATCCTACCACCACTTCTCCCCCTAATAACCCTCATCCTACCACCACTTCTCCCCCTAATAACCCTCATCCTACCACCACTTCTCCCCCTAATAACCCTCATCCTACCACCACTTCTCCCCCTAATAGCCCTCATCCTACCACCACTTCTCCCCCTAATAGCCCTCATCCTACCACCACTTCTCCCCCTAATAGCCCTCATCCTACCACCACTTCTCCTCCTAATACCCCTCATCCTACCACCACTTCTCCTCCTAATACCCCTCATCCTACCACCACTTCTCCCCCTAATAGCCCTCATCCTACCACCACTTCTCCTAATAGCCCTCATCCTACCACCACTTCTCCTAATAGCCCTCATCCTACCACCACCACTTCTCCTAATAGCCCTCATCCTACCACCACCACTTCTCCTAATAGCCCTCATCCTACCACCACCACTTCTCCTAATAGCCCTCATCCTACCACCACTTCTAATAGCCCTCATCCTACCACCACCACCGCTAATAGGCTTCACCCTACTCCAACCATCACCCCTAATAGGCCTTGATGAAACTCGTGTCCATTCTAACATGACCATTTTGCCTACTAGTGACAACCATTCTACCTGCGCTGTAGTTCCAGCTCCTCTTCAAACACCCCATATGGTTTCAGGGCCTCAGTCAGCCTGTGTGTGAGGACCAGGTCAGCCTCCTTGGCTTGGGCCAGGCTGATAGGAGACGTGATCCCATAGTGCTTTGGTGTCTCCCGACCCAACAACACCTGGTTAGTAGACGGACTGAAAACAGGACAGATGTGGTTGTGATCAGAATAAGAAGACTTTATAGCCATGCAAACAAATGTTACTAGGAATTTCTCTTGGTGTTGTGCAAAGGAAACGCATTAACAAATAAAGGATTTGAATATCAATAAAAATATACCTGATAACCCGTACAGAAAGTGTTCCATGGTATCAAAAAGCACATAGTGAGCGTGCTTTTAGCTTATTTCTACACCGATTTACATAGCTACATTGTTTATTTGGATGTGTTAGAAGGTATACGTCTAAAATGTTAGTCTTTGGGTAAAAACATGTAAGTCTATTCTCATGCCTCATACGTTATAGTCAAATGTCTTTTGACTGTGTTTGGGTGTAAAGCACCAATAAGGAAATCATCATGAATATCTATCTATATCGTACAGTTTCATGTTGACATGACATTGCAATGGCGAAAAGAGAATGTTTTACATGTCTTATTGTGTCCCATTACAATGCACAACAAAAGTAGGAACTCAAGACTCCCAAAAACGTGATCTGTCCTCCGCAATTATGATGGCATCAGCTATAGGTTCGTGTCAGAGACGGCAACAAAACAAAAAACACGATGTAACTTAAGTAGTCTACCTGAAGAATATGATCATGTTTAGTTTGGGAAAATGATTATAAAACTAGTAACGTTACATCTTACAGACAACATGAAATATTGCAAATGTTCCGTCACGTACACTGATGACTATTTAACTAAGTTAAACTACTTCTGCGGATATTCATTTACACTTCAACAACATGGACACTGGTAAACACACGTAGTTAGCAGTCAATTGTGATTGCTAACTACTAGTTGGGTTCGTGTGATGACAAAATAGCTACATTTCCTGCTGTGCCGAATTGCGGCGTGCTAGCTAAAATAACTAACGTTAGCTAGCGTTGTTATGCTAACTGGCTAACGTTACTAAACTACAACATGTAGCTAACTAGCTCGATACCGTTTGGCAACTTTTCAAGACCTCTTAAAAACATTTCTAGACTCGACTGTCAGACCTAAGTAACGTTCGCTTAACCAATACTCAAAAACAATGTGCTCCATCTTGTTTCAATGCCATTTCCCGCTACACAACCTATTACTAGCTCTTCTTTCTTTCTTTATCTCTTTCTCTTTCTTTCTTTCTTTCTTTCTTTCTTTCTTTCTTTCTTTTTGTGCAAACATGGACTGGCAACCTCGCATCGGTTAGGCCCAATCAGCCCCCTGTCCAAACACACTCAGTGAATACTGTCCAAGAGAGATACTTACAAGGGCATTGTAACAACCTCCAGCAAATCCAATGAGCCCCCACCAAAACTCCCTTCTCATACTCGTTTTTTTCATCAAACTTAGCTAGCTAGCTAGCCAGCGATGTTATTTATTTCACCCGGCAACCAAGCAGTGGAACTTGTCTCTTTTGTTTCCGCTGAACATGGGGTGTGCAGCTGTTCTGTCACCGCAAAAACTCCGCAACCTTCACGGGGCGGGTGTGTTGTGTGGCCGTCATGACGTAAAGCACACTTTTACTTTATCACATGGGAACTGTAGTCCTTTAAATGACAGCACTCTTCTTTATTTATTTATTTAAATTATTATTATATATATATTTTTTTTATATTCGAATAGGATTGTTTATTTCTACCGCCTGTATTCAATCGAGAGGTATGTCATGTCATGAATATGCATAGCCATCTCCAGACTATTTTTTTTTTTTCTCTCAAAGTTGCCGGGATGTCATGAATCCTACTTATATCAGTACACTCGTGTAACAACTTAAGCATTACACAACTTATTTTCGATTAAATAGGCGTCACGTAGCAAATAAGCCATTCATGTTTTTGTTGAACAAATTCGACACGCTCTATTTGACCGCCATTCAAAAACTCCTTGCTCGATGGGCAAAACCGCCACATGTTGGAGGGAGACAAGATTTTCCGCCGAGTTGGGCCTCTCTTCCACTTCAGTCAAAATGGCCTAAAGTGAATCTTAGCATGGTCACGCTCGAATGGCACAGATATAAAGATGAATCGTCTATCTATATCGCTACATTTCCACCTCTGCAGAAGGACAAGGGGAATTTCTAATTTCAACAAAAGTCTGGCCAAATCAACCCCTAGACCAGGGTTCTATTTGGTTTGGTCCCGCGAGTATTCTGAGCAGTCCAAAAAAACAAAATATATGTTTCATTTATTTATTGTTGGACATAAAAGGAAATCAGCTTTTTTAATTTTGGCCTGCTGACTGCAGGAATGTCCACCAGAGCTCTTGCAAGAGAACTTGGTGTAAAGGCTTCTACCATAAGCTACCTCAAACGTCATTTTAGAGAACTTGACAACCGCAGACCACATGTATGGCATTGTGTGAGCAAGCGGTTTGCAGATGTGAACAGAGTGCCCCATTGTGGCGGAGGGGTTATGGTAGGGGCAGGCATAAACTACAGACAACAAACACATTTTGTATTTGATCAATGGCAATCTGAATGAACAGAGATACCATGACGAGATCCTGTGGCCCATTGTCGTCCCCATCCACCGCCATCACCTCATGTTTCAGCATGATAATGCACGGCTCCATGTCGCAAGGATCTGTACACAATTCCTGGAAGCTGAAAATGTCCCAGTTCTTCCATGATCTGCATACTCACCCATTGAGCATGCTTTTGATGCTCTGGATCGTTGTGTACGACAGCGTGTCCCAGTTCCCGCCAATATCCAGCAACTTCGCACAGCCATTGAAGAGGAGTGGAACAACATTCCACAGACCACAATCAACAGCCTGATCAACTCTATGCGAAAGAGATGTGTCGCACTGCATGAGGCAAATGGTGGTCACACCAGATACTGACTGGCTTTCTGATCCACACCCCTACTTTTTTTTTAAGGTACACTATAGATAAAAAAGTATTTGGATTCAGCTATTTCAGCCACACCCATTGCTGACAGCTGTATAAAATCAAGCACACCGCCATGCAATCTCCATAGACAAACATGTTCAGTAGAATGGCTTTAGTGAGGAGCTCAGTGACTTTCAACGTGGCACTGTCATAGGACGCCACCTTTCCAACAAGTCAGTTCGTCAAATTTCTGCCCTGCTAGAGCTGTCAACTGTTAGTGCTGTTATTGTGAAGCGGAATCGTCTAGTAGCAACAACGGCTCAGCCGCAAAGTGATAGGCCAAACAAGCTCACAGAACGGACCTGCCAAGTGCTGAAGCACGTAGCACAAAACAATTGTCTGTCCTCGGTTGCAACACTCACTACCAAGTTCCAAACTTAACAGGGGTGCCTTCTTAAAAGTTCATTTGTGGAATTTCTTTCCTTCTTAATGCGTTTGAGCCAATTACTTGTGTTGTGACAAGGCAAGGGTGGTATACAGAAGATAGCCCTATTTGGTAAAAGACCATGTCCATATTATGGCAAGAACAGTTCAAATAAGCAATCGCCACTGCAGCATACAATGACATTCTAGACGATTCTGTGCTTCCAACTTTGTGGCAACAGTTTGGGGAAGGCCCTTTCCTGTTTCAGCATGGCAATGCCTCTGTGCACAAAGCGAGGTTCATTCAGAAATGGTTTGTTGAGATCGGTGTGGAAGAACTTGTCTGGCCTGCACAGAGCCCTGACCTCAACCCCATCAAACACCTTTGGGATGAATTGGAACGTCAGGCCTCATCGCCCAAAATCAGTGTCCGACCTCAGTAATGCTCTTGTGGCTGAATGGAAGCAAGTCCCTACAGCAATGTTCCACCATCTAGTGGAAATACTTCCCAGAAGAGTGGAGGCTGTTATAGCAGCAAAGGGGGACCAACTCCATATTAATGCCCATGATTTTGGAATGACATTTTCGAAGATCAGGTGTCCACATACTTTTGGTCATGTAGTGTATCTATGACCAACAAATGCATATCTGAATTCCCAGTCATGTGAAATCCATAGAATAGGGCCTAATGAATTTATTTAAATTCACTGATTTCCTTATAAGAACTGTAACTTAGTAAAATCTTTGAAATTGTTTAATGTTCCATTTATATTTTTGTTCAGTATAGTTGATAGTCCATGCCCTAGACCCTCCGCATTGTGGATGTGACAGGTGCAATCAATATGGTAATAGTTCGTACTTGCCCTCTCATAGGCTGGGTGGAAGTTTCACCCTATTACATAGACCCGTCAAATCATCTCAGGTTTGTACAAGTGAATAGGGCGTAGGGTCTAGGGGTCGATTTGGGATTGGGCCACCGTCCTCTCTCCTCCATTCTGTCTTCTTCATGACCTAGAAACTGGTTGGGGAGTGTGTGGGCACTTTCTGGTCGATCACTTTTGTCAAGAGGTTGACCAATGTTGGTCACTGCCTTTCAAAGTGTGTTGCATTATGTGCAGGGCCAAAAGTAAGGTGGTCCGGAACGGCATCCCAGCGATGTGGTTCGAAGAGAACACTGAAATTTGAGTGGCCGACACCGAGATACACAGGGCCAGAAGTGGAAATATAAATTCTTGCCTAATGACAATCAGCAAATGTCTTTATACTTTTCGGTGTTTTCAAATGTCTTGTGTAACAGATCTCTCTTTCTATTCACCACGGTTAGGAGGCTGTGAGCTCCAAAAGTTTTGGGACAATTACAGTTTTGTTTTGGCTCTGTACGACTACTCCAGCACTTTGGATTTGAAATCATATAATGACTATGAGATTAAAGTGCAGACTGTCAGATCTCATTTGAGGGTATTTTCATCCATATCGGGTGAACCGTTTAGAAATTACAGCACTTTTTGTACATAGTCCCCCCATTTTAGGGGACCAAAAGTAGTAAAAAGTTAAGTATTTTGTCCCATATTCATTGCACTCAATGACAACATCAAGCTTGTTACTCTACAAATTTGTTGGATGCATTTTTTGTTTGTTTTGGTTGTGTTTCAGATTATTTAATGTATTAAATAATGTATTGTGTCATTTCGGAGTCACTTTTATTGTAAATAAGAATAGAATATGTTTCTAAACACTTCTACATTATTGTGGATGCGACCATGATTATGGAAAATCGTGAATGAATTGTAAATAATTACGAGTGATAAAGTTACAGAGGCATAAATATCATACGCCCCAAAAAATGCTAACATCCCGTTATTGTAATGAAGAAATGTTAGCATGTTTTGGGGGTATGATATTTGTGCATCTGTAACTTTCTCACAGTGGTGTAAAGTACTTAAGTAAAAATACTTTAAAGTACTACTTAAGTAGTTTTTGGGGGTATCTGTCACATCCTGATGTTTCACCTGTCCTCGTGTTTGTCTCCACTCCCCTCCAGGTGTCGCCCATGTTCCCCATTATCCCCTGGGTACTAATGCCAGTCTTCTCTGTTTGTCTGTTGCCAGTTTGTTTTGTTTGTCAAGACATCCAGCATTTTGCCTCCGCTCCTGCTTTTCCCCAGTCTCTCTTTTTCTCGCTCTCCTGGTTTTGACCTTTGCCTGTCCTGACTCTGAGCCCGCCTGCCTGCCTGACCACTCTGCCTGCCCCTGAGCCTGCCTGCCGTCCTGTGCCCTTGCCACTACTCTGGATTATCGATCCCTGCCTGCCTTGACATGTCGTTTGCCTGCCCCTGTTGCTGTAATAAACATTGTTACTTCAACTTCTGCATTTGGGTCTTACCTGAAATGTGATAGGTATCTGTAAATTACTTTACTATTTACATTTTTGACAGCTTTTACTTTACTATATTCCTAAAGAAAATAACATACTTTTAGCTCTATACATTTTCCCTGACACCCAAAAGTATTAGTTACATTTTGAATGCTTAGCAAGACAGGAACATGGTCCAATTCACACACTTATCAAGAGAACATCCCTGGTCATCCCTAGAGCCTCTGATCTGGTGGACTCCCTAAACACACATACTTCATTTGGAAATTAATGTTTAAGTGTTGGAGTGTGCCCCTGGCATCAAGTGCTCAGCATATGTGGGAACTCCTTCAAGACTGATGGAAAAGTATTCCAAATGAAGTTGGTTGGAAGAGTGTGCAAAGATGTCATCAAGGCAAAGGGTGGCTACTTTGAAGAATCTCAAATATATTTTGATTTGTTTATCACTTTTTTGGTTACTACATGATTCTATATGTATTATTTCATAGTTTTGATGTCTTCACTATTATTGTACAATGTAGAAAATTGTAAAAATAAAGAAAAACCCTTGGACATGATTTGGAAAGGCACACACCTGTCTTTTTAAGGTCCCACAGTTGACAGTGCATGCCAGAGAAAAAACCAAGCCATGAGGTCGAAGGAATTGTCCGTAGAGCTCAGAGATAGGATTGTGTCGAGGCACAGATCTGGAGAATGGTACCAAAACATTCTGCATAATTGAAGGTCCCCAAGAGCACAGTGGCTTCCATCATTCTTAAATGGAAGATGTTTGGAACCACCAAGACTTCCTAGAGATGGCCGCCCGGACAAACTGGCCAACCAGGGGAGAAAGGCCTTGGTCAGGGAGGTGACCAAGAACCCGATGGTCACTCTGGCAGAGCTCCAGAGTTCCTCTGTGGAGATGGGAGAACCTTCCAGAAGGACAACCATCTCCGCAGCACTCCACCAATCAGGCCTTTACGGTAGTTTCCAGACCGAAGCCACTCCTTCAGTAAAAGGCACATGACAGCCCACTTGGAGTTTGCCAAAAGGCACCTAAAGGACTCTGTAATCGCTATCAAAGGTGCTTCAACAAAGTACTGAGTAAAGGGTCTGAATATTTATGTAAATGTTATAATTCCGTTTTTCTTTATTTGATAAATATGCTAAAATGTATAAAAACCTGTTTTACTTTGTCATTATGGGGTATTGTGTGTAGATTGATTAAGGAAAAAAACGATTTAATACATTTTAGAATAAGGCTGTAACATAACAAAATGTGGAAAAAGTCAAGGGGTCTGAATACTGAATGTAATTACATAGGCCTACATGTGATTTATAGCATACATTCATAGACCTACTACAGTTCCTTCAGGAAGTATTCAAACCCCTTGACCTTTTCCACATTTTGGCCCATGTCCACAAGATGGCAGCAGTGTATGTGCAAAGTTTCAGACGGATAACTTGAAGTATGAGCAAACTACATTACTTTTAGTGTGAAGTCACCAAGGTACATTTGGGCAAATCGTGAAGGAGACATTCACATTCACATTACATTTTTCTGCAAGAATATCATCACATCTGTAAACTTGGACTTTGATTTAGCTTTTCCAGTATTAGTAGCCATAATATAAGTTCAACATTTGCAAAACACCCAGTTTTTATAACTTCATAACTCTCCATATTCTTATAATTTTTGTCCAAAATGATAAGGCTTGCTGTCGCACAAGGTTAGCAGCTACACTTGCGACAGATACGGGGTTTCCCGACACTCCCGTAAAGCACAGCTCATTGGCTATCCAGCTAGCTTTGTTTGACCCCGATTGGTGCTTATTTGACAAAGGTAGTCGATCAAGTGAAGACCGCCCGCGTCATCGGCGTGCCATGAAGGCGTCGCTCTCTGACCAAATTTGGTGTCCTATAGGATATACTACACCCCTAATGATATAGTGAAGTCTGGTTACGTTCTAGGATCTCTGAGGAATAAATACAAACGTGATTTGAATGGTTGAAATAACATTTAGGGTTAGATTTTCAGATTCCTTTCTTTGCAAATTGAACGAGTGGAAATACAAAATCGATCGTGCATGCTATATGGACCTTTTTAGGATATGAAAAAGGATTTTATCTAACAAATCGACAATTCATGTTATCTCTGGGACCCTTTGGATGATAAATCAGAGCAAGATTTCAGAATGTAAGTATACATTTCACCTTCAGAGGGGAATTTATCAAACCTATCGAGGTGAAAAAAGTGTTTTGTTGTTAAGGGGCTCTCCTCAAACAATAGCATGGCATTTTTTTGCAGTAACAGATACTGTAAATTGGACAGTGCAGTTATATTAACAAGAATTTAAGCTTTCAGTCGATATAAGACACTTATATGTACCAACATTTGTTGTTTCTGTAAAATCTGCGATCGTGACACGAGGCGCTGCATGATTTACAACTGTCCCGTTAACGGGACGCCTATCCCTGCATGTCACCACACCCCAATAGGGATTTGTTTTAGCTTAATCATATCACAATCAACTTTTACCAGTTGAACGTAGACACACATTTTTTTATATATATATATATTTTTCAATCAATATTTTATACAAATATGCAAATTAGGTGATGTCTCATATGTGCATATTTGCATATCGCACAAATCCCTTTTTCTGGATGCTGGATGGTTTCACTCCAGGACCGGACATTTCCAGAGCAGATTAAAATACTAATGACATTCATTTTTTAAATTTGTCTTTCTTTTCCAAAGAAAATGTTATCTAGAATAAAACATTTACAACATATCAACAATTCCCTCAGGGCAAGTCTGGAGAATATATCTTAGCATAACCACACACAAATTGGTGAATACAGATGCTTCTGATGCTGAGAAAAATGTGGTGGCAAATTTCTGACAAATACACTGAAATTAGACTACTAAACACCTACTTAGACCCAATCACCATCTCTTCAAAGTAAGTTACTAAATATAGTCCAGTTTGTAACATTCTCTAGGAAATGGGATTTTAAATGATGGGGAAATCAATGTAGTGAGCTTTGAAATTATTGATATAATTCCATTTTAAAGTGGTTAAAATTCATTCAAATTAAGGTAGAATATGATCAGCTAAAGAAACTATATATTTTCATCAAGTTTTTGAAATGTTTATTTTATTTTTTGTGTGAAAATACTAATATTAATAGACCAAAATACAAAGAAATCTCCAAATTGATAGACGCAAAAATGTCAGCCTGTGATGCCTGGCCTTAAATGTAAGCTTTTTATTTGTTGTGAGTTTTAATCAGTTGAACTTCTTGTTCAGAAAATCACTAGCTCTGTTTTCACGCTTGTTTTTAATATTCAGCCGCTGTGCCAATCAGCTGTGGGTCTGTAATTGGATTACAATTTATGCTAGGGTGAATGTAGAAGAGGAATTAACATACAATTTTTTATCAGAATATACATTTAACTTTTATTTAGTTAAAGATCATTATATTCATAAAATGATCTTTACAATAATTCCTCCAAACAGAGGGCTAGATTTTTGTTGTCGTTGTATTTCTTGTGGGGAAAAATAAACAAGGTAGACTTGATCAACACAGAACACTGTCATGACAAAACATTTATAATACCAGTCGACAAGGTCTCATAGACGTTTGGAATGTGTTAACCACATCACACTAATCTTGTGAATTATTCCGGAGGAGATATTCAGCCTGAAATAGATAAACACAAAAATGTAGTATTTAGAAAAAACAAAAAAAGACAATTCAGTTGGAAACGTGACACTTGTTTACTGTAGGCCTAGCTACTTCGGTACCTGACAGCAATTCACATCGGTTTATTGTTGAAGTACAACCTATATAATTGAAGAGTAGAAGTAGGCTACTACTCTATTGAATCCATTTTCTTCTATGGAAGACATGGGTTTTGCTTATTTCACCAGCCATCAGTGCTCCGTCTACTGGTCTCTGATACAGTATATTATTATGTCTCTTGCTGGTGACAAGTCTGATTTCTCTTTGTGGGATTAATAAAGTTTATTTAAAAAAAAAGAAGGAATAATAACATTACCAGGAAGTCTATCGGGTCGTCTGGCTTGGCCTTGCAGCACTCCATCATGCCCTCAGTGAGAGAGGGCATTACGTAATTCATCAGGTAGTTCCTCAGGGGGGCGGAGCGAGCCTCCAGCAGCTCATGCTCCTGCCTCTTCACCTCAGTCACGTGACGGTTCTAGAGATACCCACACACAAGTCATGTACAGCTCAGCTAAACAGAAACTACAGCTCCAGGGTTTACATTGTTGCTGGTGGCCCACTCTTCCATGGTATAGGGTGATTTTAAAAGTGTATAGATCTGAGAGGACTGGATAGGGGTAAGCAATGTGGAGATGAGCCTATAAGGATTCCACAATGGAATCAAATCTCAATGAGTAATGTGAGAGAGATGTTTCCTGAAATGCCACCCCATTCTAGTATACTACTTCTGATGCAGCCCATCTCTTACCCACTGCTCTAGCTGGGTGGCCATCTTGGCAGCGGTCTCAGCCTCCCTCCTCTTCCACTCTGCTGTCTCCAGTACCAGGCGCTGTGCTGTCTCCTTTATGGACTTCCTCTCCATCTCCTCTCTCTCCTCAGGGGTGGGTCCGTAGTTCCTGGGACGCCCCACCAGCCTGGTGATTTTGTCCATCACAGCACCGTATTCAGGATCGACGGCATTGTTCACCTCTGACAGACAGACAGACTATGAAAGACTGACAGACTTCCTCTCAATGCGTTGAGTTCTAATCAAAACTATTTACTACACTATTTACTACAATTACTGGTTCTGATAATTACAGTTGAATATTAGGGTTTCAAAATGATTCTATCTATCGCATTATTCTCTTTTGGTAAATCAATATCTACAGTATTTCATCCTTACCAATGTGCTCTGGGTGAATCTCCAGCTCGTCAAAGTAGTTCAGAACCGTTTCATCTTCCACGTTGGCCTTTCGAAATTTCTTCAGCCGGGTAAGGTACTCGTTTTTAGAGTAGTGCATTTTCTCTACCACACTCTCAGGTAGGTTCTGCACCCGCTCCTTTAAAAAGTCATCAGATGCCTCCAGGGAGAAAATGAACTCTGCAAAAGAGACAGACGTGGGGGAATCAGTGATAGCCATGCAATACTGTGCAATTCAGTTAAATTTACAATTACTTACCAGGAATTATCTTCTTGTTGTAGGCAGGCATTTTGGACCTGGGATAATCCAGTTCATCTGGAAAACATCAGTGTTTAAGAGAACAAGCAGGATGACAAAGTTATCTTTTTCATCATTTATTTGTAAAGTATTTTACGATATCATCAACGCTTTAATTGTAAATAATGTTCATTTGATTTATGTTTACCATAGAAGATCTCCTTGGCCTGATCGTAGGACTTGGGGAAGCCGTCGAGGACGAAGCCATGGTTCCTGCAAGGCGTTGAGTTCAGCTTATCGCGCATGATACGGTAAACAAGCCCGTCGCTCAGGCGACCTGCAAGAATAATAATGACATTCATCAATAAGCACTAACCACTAACACTGCTTCAGAAATGTTAGAAAACAAACATCTTCATAACTATGAAGTCAAACAAATTATAGAGATGAGGGGCGGAGTCTAAATTCAATCTACAAACACGCATTCAGGAACAACTCATGGCTGTGTTGTGGAATAATACCTAAATTAAATCTACAAACACACGCATTCAGGAACAACTCATGGCTGTGTTGTGGAATATTACCTAAATTAAATCTACAAACACGCATTCAGGAACAACTCATGTCTGTGTTGTGGAATATTACCTAAATTAAATCTACAAACACGCATTCAGGAACAACTCATGTCTGTGTTGTGGAATATTACCTAAATTAAATCTACAGACACGCATTCAGGAACAACTCATATCTGTGTTGTGGAATATTACCTAAATTAAATCTACAAACACGCATTCAGGAACAACTCACGGCTGTGTTGTGGAATATTAATATACCTTCATTTTGCTCCATGCTGTCCTTCAGAGAGTCCAGTTGGTCCTGAGCGTTACTGACCGCCTCCTCACTCTCTCCCTCCTGCTCAGCCCCATTCACAGCCTCCTCCTGACATATAATGGACAACTCAAATGAATACCTGGATTAATATATTGTAAGATGTTGTTTTACAAAATGGTTCACACACCTATTGATACTGTAGAGCGTACGTGTATTGTACAAGAGAGACCTGTAATATCAGAAAATAACAAGGGTGCATTTCTTTTGATCTACCACAAGGGGGAGACATTTCCTATTTTACAAGAGAGAATAAATGTGAAGAGCTTTACAAGTGTCATTGCTTTGCTTTTACTGACCAGATGTTTCATCTTCTCATCAATGACCTCTTTGAGGTTGATGTGGTGCAGTTTGTAATGTTTACACAGTTTCTCTGCCACGCTGCTCTTCCCTACTGCTGGAGGGCCCAGGAGACAGATTCTGATGGGCTGATGAGAAAACCAAAGAGCATGTTAAATATTTTAACCATTTCTGACTTGAACATGAGTATATAATAACATATAAAATAATATAATGACACTATCTATAATCTATAATATCTATCTATCTATACATTCTCTGTATTGCTGTGTAACGAAGCTTTCCTTCCAATAAGAGACAATAAACATGTTCACCTTCTAAATTGATGCTGGGAAAATCTATTCAGACCCTAGCTAAGAACAGAAGAGGTACAGTAGTTGGTAGTTGATTTGGTCCCTCACCCATAGTAGTCTCAACAGTTTGTATTCCTCCACCACCCGGTTGATGTTATCAATGATGCCAGCCTCCGACACCCAGTGAAGGTTGAAGGTTTCCTTCAGAAAGATTGGCTCTATCCGCAGGTTGACACTCAGGTAATCCATATCAGCGTTCTGGAAAACAAGGTGAAATTGATGCTCCAACATTGACCAGACCCAGATCTACTGCTGTTCTGTCATGGTTTTCCCATGGTCAACCAAGACCACCAAACAGATCTGGGACCAGGTTAAGATATGTTCCAACTGACAACGGTCATTTCTGAATTAGCTTTCCTAAACCTGAGATGAGGGATGAAAACAGACAGACCGTCAGAACATTGGTGAGGTAGGCCTCCTCCTTAGGGACTTTCTTGATCTTCCCTGGACCGAGCACAAAGCTTATTATCTAGCAGGGGGAATACAGAAAAAAAAACACCAACCATTTTTGTAGATCTACAAATCTATTTAAAAAAGAAAGAAATGCAATAATTTTACCAACTTGAAATGATCAACAAGATGTCTGTCTGGCTTAGCCTATTTACCTTCACAATATCCTCAAAAGTATTATTGGAATCATCCACAGCGAGGAAATAATGTATCTTTGGCTTGTGGTCTATTACATTCTGAATAACCCTTGTAGACAAAAGTAGACAATATCATAGAATTATTATTTTTTTTTCTTCACCCAAACTCTAACAGATGCCCTTAAATAAGCAATAATTGAACATCGAGACAATGGAATGGACACATTGAAAAATACAAACCCTGCAAGGTCGTTGACATGAATGGTAGGGATAACATTTGTGCCAGGCCCAAAAACAGGAGCTCTTGAAAACTCTCCCAGCCAAGACGTCTTGAGGAGTCAAGCCAGAGAAAAGAGTGAGACAGAGAACATCCATCGAAGTATTGATAGAACAACAATGTCTCAGTTATATAGTTCAGATGTACCTTGAAGAAGTAGTGGAGGAGGTTTTCTCCCATTCCATACTGAATACCTGCTGCCACAACATAACTGGACAGCTTGGACTTTTTCTGTATGGTAAACAAAAGAGTTGTTGTTTTTGCCATTGTTTTTGTTGTTGTTGACATTGTTGTTGACAATTGCCGAACCCTACCCATTATACTTACAGTTTTGCCCAGTTTGAGCACCGTTTTCTCTGCGTTGGTGTGCTCCTTGAAGTTAGGATGGTGTTTTTTCCTCCTGTAGTCGTCCTCTGTCAGAGGAATCTCCGGGTCATTCTAAGGACAGAAAAGATATGAGTAACATTCAGAAAAGTGTATTGACACATAAATGATATAGTAGTTAGGAAACATAAGATTTGAATAGAAACTTACAGGATCGGCTGGCTTGCTCATTGCCCAGGTCATGACTGATGATATCAAAATGAATATCTTCTGAGACGCAAAACTGTCAATATCTGAGTGAAGAGCTGCAGCATAAAAGGAAGAGAAGAGAGCTTCTTACCGTAGGTACAGTAGGCTATAGGCCATGCAGTATTTGCAATGTAACTCAAAAGGTCCAGTGAGATAATATGACAGTCTGAGAGTAGGGCTGACAGACTGAGAGTAGGGCTGACAGACTGAGAGTAGGGCTGACAGACTGAGAGTAGGGCTGACAGACTGAGAGTAGGGCTGACAGACTGAGAGTAGGGCTGACAGTCTGAGAGTAGGGCTGACAGACGTTAAGAAAAGAACACATCTGGTTCATCGCAGATATTGCTGTGATTAATCACAATGGCAAATTCTGAATTTGCTCAAATTGAGCTGTAATTACATTTTTATTTTTATACAAAAAGCATTACAAGAATATTTACATTTTGATTTTGTCCAAAGTAATGGTTTGCAAAATCAAGCGAATTGATAAAGGTCACTTTTAACCTAAATGTCAACTTGTTTTGACATTGCATTGTTGTTTTTATCTGTATAGATTTTGTATATTTTGAATGCTTTCAGACTGCGATTAAACAAAAAAAATTTTTTTAAATGAGCGCACTAAAATTACAAAAAGTTAACTCGAGTAAAACTGATTAACTCTGACAACCCTATCTGACAGTGAATTTATCATGATGGTTTCATCCAACAGATGGACTGGTCTGTAGCCTACCTGAAATTGCCCAAGTCGCCTCATCTATCAGCTCTGCTGTTGCATGTTCTGAGATGTTGTAAACCACCACATCACATTCCAATAGGCTTGGCAGGAGCTGATCTCGCTTCTGTGACTGGAACGGACATGGAAAGACATCAATGACAGGCCTAGATGAACATTGCATGCCATTGCATAGTGCTGAATGATGAAGTGTGTGGTTATATCAATATTGTATATTTAAGAAATAAGGCAAGAGGGGGTGTGGTATATGGCCAATATACCACGGCTAAGGGCACAACACAATGCGGATACAGCCCTTAGCCGTGGTATATTGGTCATATACCACAAACCCATAAGGTGCATTATTGCTATTGTAAACTGGTTACCAACGTAATACGAGCAGTAATAATAAATGCCTTGTTACCCGTGGTATACCACGACTGTCAGACAATCAGCATTCAGGGCTTGAACCACCCAGTTTATAGTTGGTAATTAGCATACTCACTGTATAACATTCTAATGCAAAACTGGGTTTTTCCCCCTCGTTGTTTGAGATAGTGCCAACAATTTGAAAAGTCCCATCTTGCAGTGTTGTCTCATCCTCAGCGGGACCATCTTCATCTGCCTCCTCCAAGGAGCCGCCCACCATGCAGGTTGACAGAAACTATACACGGTCGCCAAATGTGTCAACAAAAACACTGTCAGCTACATTATGTAATATTTCACCACATCAAACTCTGATACAAAGACTTATATCGTTGCTATTTTACCTTTGCGATACATTTAGATGAATAGGTATCAATATTGTTGACGAAAACTCGTTTAGTTCGGTAACTTCCTTTCTTTTCATTTGCCATGTTTGCCGTTGCTGGGGAAACGCGTTGGGGTTGCTAACGTCACTTCCTCAGCAAATGAAATGAGTGCATTTGCAAAAGTGAGCAATGAGCAAAGACTGAGCACCAAAAGCGTCTTGCTTAAATACCAGTAAATAATAAAATAGATTTTTTTTTAAAATACATCATTCAATGTTCATTTCATATTAGAACAAATGCAATGCATAAATGTAAACTTTTTACCCGGGTTATTTTTGGTGGAGTTTTGTGCAGAAGATAGCGCTTGTTCTCCAGTTGTGGTGTAAAATATTAGCTATTTTTGTCAGTCACATAATAAAACTCTCCTCGTGACTTCTAACTTGTAACTCTCTGTCGTGTCCTGTCATGTGAATGATAAATGCCTTCATCATTTATCTTCCTCTGTGGGAAGGGTGTTGATTGTTTGGTGATTTAAAGTATGTCTTCCTCCAAAACTCACCGCAACTAGTCTTTTAAACTACTCTGTTACGAATAGTGTTGATATTAATGCAATTCACAATAGGACAGGTGATTGTAGGCTGTTATACAGTGAGCTCCAAAAGTATTGGGAGAGTGACATATTTCTTGTTGTTTTGGCTCTGTACTCCAGCACTTTGGACTTAAAATTACACAACAACTACGAGGTTAAAGTGCAGACTGTCAGCTTTAATTTGAGGGTATTTTCATCCATATCGGGTGAGCCGTTTAGAAATTACAGCACTTTTTGTACATAGTCCCCCCACTTTAGGGGACCAAAAGTATTGGGACAAATTCACTTACAGTGCATTCGGAATGTATTCAAATCCCTTCACTTATTCCACATTTTGTTAATTTACAGCCTTATTTTAAAATGTATTAAATGCATTTTTTTCCCTCATCAATCTACACACAATGCCCTATAATGACAAGTGAAAACTGTTTTTTAGAAATGTTTGCAAATGTATTCAAAATAAAAAACAGTATTCAAACCCTTTGCTATGAGGCAAAATTGAGCTCAGGTGCATCCTGTTTCACCAAATAAATTACTGGGAGTTTATTTGTATAGAGTGTGGTACTCTCTTTATTTTTAGAGCAAAAACCAAGCCATGAGGTCGAAGGAATTGTCCGTAGAGCTCCGAGACAGGATTGTATCGAGGCACAGATCTGGGGAAGAGTACTAAAACATTTCTGCAGTATTGAAGGTCCTAAAGAACACAGTGGCCTCCATCATTCTGAAGTTTTGAACCCCCAAAACTCTTCCTAGAGAGGGCCGTGTTTAAAAACATATTCTGTTCTTATTTACAATGGAAATGACTCCAAAATGACACAATACATTATTTACCATTAATTTCTATTGGCACAAAATAATCTGAAACCAAAACAAACAGCAAATGCATCCAACAAATTTGTAGAAAAATATGTCACTGTCCAATTAATTTTGTAGCTCACTGTATGTGCAATGCAACCCATAAACACACACACACACACACACACACACACACCCTCCCCAACCCCCACACACCTGTAGCAGCACAGGACAACAACAGGGTTAGTTAGCGATGACATGGAAACTTCATAAGCACTTCACATATTTATAGAGCTGACACTATCTGACAAACTGCTGGCACGGCTTCATCTGCCTTCAAACGGCTCAACTACCTACTACAGGTCTCTCTTTCAGCACACTGTAAAACACAACTACACAATGGAATGACTGTCAATGACAACACATTGTAAAACACAACCACACAATGGTATGACTGTCAATGACAGCACACTATAAAGCATCATTCCAGACATGGCACCTGGCAGTAAGTTGTAACACATATTCATAGAATAGCAAGGTAGAGTGACAAAATTAGGCAGTAGATGCCACTGGCAAACTGTTTAGATATTTCGATTGAGACCTCAGTTCTTATTCAAATAGGCAATACACTTAAATAACTCAAATAGAATACTATAAGTCAAAGTTATTTTCACCCTTTTCAAATTGCATGATTTCAAGCTCCTATCGTTCACCTAGTCATTCTTTACACACTACTCAACAAGTGGTCTAACTGCTCCTAAATCCTGTCTTTACACACTACTCAACAAGTGGTCTAACTGCATCTAAATCCTGTCTTTGAGAGAGTATAGAGCAGGGGTGTGCAAACTTTTTGGCTCGAGGGCCACGTCGGGATTTTGAAATTCAACGGCGGGCCGCATTTTGGGGGGGACCAATTGTTTGCAGGGGCCTCTGGAGTGGTGCAGCGGTCTAAGGCACTGTATCACAGTGCTTGAGGAATCACTACAGACCTGGGTTCGATCCCATGCTGTGTCACAGCCGGCCGTAACCGGGAGACCAATGAGGCAGTGCACAATTGGGCCCATTGTCTTCCAGGTTAGGGGAGGGTTTGGCCGGCCGGGATTTTTTTGTCCCATCGCGCTCTAGCGACTCCTTGTGGCGGGCCTAGCACCTGCAAGCAGACTGGTGTTTCCTCAGACACATTGGTGCGTCTGGCTTCCGGGTTAAGCGAGTAGTGTGTCAAGAAGCAGTGCGGCTTGGCAGGGTCGTGTTTCGGAGGACGCATGGCTCCCAACCTTCGCCTCTCCCGAGTCCGTAGGGGAGTTGCAGCGATGGGACAAGACTGTAACTACCAATTGGATACCACAAAATTGGGGAGAAAAAGGGGGACTCCTGATACTCTAAACTTTTGAAATGTTTTTATTTTTAAAATCCATCAGATATTGACTGAATTATAGCACATAAAACATGTTACTGGTACTGAGTTCAGGGATTTTGGTGGGAATATTGAATGGAGTTCAGGGATTTTGGTGGGAATTGAGGAATTCAATCTATTGTCATATTCCACTTTTTTTCTTAGAATGCACTCAAATATAAATGTTGTAATGATATCAGGTATTTTTTTTAAATATTTTGAGTTAAAATAAAGATAATGATATGCACCTCAATTGCAAAAACACACAGGGATCATTTGCATATATGAATGTATTAACATAAAGGGGTGGAACAGGGCTGCCACCACCAACAGCTTGCTCTGTTTAGGCCTTCCTGCACTTGCCTGTGCTGTCTAGACTGCCTCGTTAATTACAGTTGTTGTCACATACTGTTGCATCATTCAACAAGTGTGTCAATAGTAGGATAGCCTCTGATTTAAAAAATGTAAAAAATCAACACGCTAGGCTCTAGATTACACCTCTCTACTAAGGGCGAAATTGTGGTGTAGATATTGAGAGGGATTAATATATAGACAGGGAGTTCTCCCCCCATATCACTATAATCTGACTGTTAATTTTCAGGAAATTGCTTTCATTTCAGGGCGTCTAATTTGTAAAAATGTCAACTGTATTGACTATAACTTTTTTCAATTCCACAAAAAATGAACACCCATCAAAACAAAGTTTTCTCTCGTCTCTTTCTTGTCATGTAAATGTCAAGACAATGCATTAAATCCCTGACGAAGCTTTAGGGTTCTTATTGTAATGACCTGACTAGATCATAAAGGAACAATTGTCCAGACAGAGAGTTGAGTTTACGAATTTACGGTTTATTAACCCAACTTCACACAGGCTACTGTTTGGCCGTAGCCCACGCCAAATAAATGAAGGATACCCTACAAAACAACTGTGACCTTCTCTTGAGAAGGTCAGACGTAAGAGAGAGAACAATGGCTAAACCTGGTCTTAACTTCCAATGCTCCGCCTAACCCCCCTCCACAAACCACCAGGATGCCCGGCATCAGAACATTCCAGGCATTCCCGTGATTGGCAGATAGCAGGTTGATTGGCATGTCGGACCCCGCGAACACTGTGTACTGGTCAGTACAACACAACCAACTAATAGCCTAACACATAGCACACAGCTGTCTGTGCGGGTCGCTACATTATAGATGCAACGTAAAGACAATGTGTTCCATTGAGCCCATTTCATCCATTACCAGGGTGTGTTAAACAAACATTTCCATGGTCATAATGTTAACGGAGAAAAAAACAACAGGCACAAGCAAGAGTATGAAAGAGTCGCAGGAGTAAAATTAAAGCAATCAATCCAGCAGGATTTAAGTGACAAGTGGAATTTGCACCCCTCAAACACAGGAAATAGATGGTTGAAAAGGACAGATCCTCAGGTGGGTGGGGCATGCGTGTGCTAATGGTAAAAAGCATTTGAGGCCAACAGAACAGCTGCCAACGGTGATGACCACTGCTGCCATACGCACACACACACACACACACACACACACACACACACACACACACACACACACACACACACACACACACACACACACACACACACACACACACACACACACACACACACACACAATCCTTGTGGGGACCAAACAATCGATTCCCTTTCAAAATCCTATTTTCCCTAACCCTAAGCCTAAGCCTAACCCTAACTTTAACCCCAAACCCCTAAACCTAAACCTGAACCTAATGCCTAACCATAATTGTAACCCTAACTCTAAACCTAACCCCTAAGCCTAAAATAGTATTTTTCCTTGTGGTGAGCGGCAAAATGTCCAACTTGTCCGAATGTTCCTTGTTTTACTATCCTTGTGAGGACTTCTTGTCCCCACAAGGAAAGTAAATCCCAAAACACACACACACACACACACACACACACACACACACACACACACACACACACACACACACACACACACACACACACACACACACACACACACACACACACACACACACACACACACACACACACACACAGGGCAGGTCAGGCCAGGCCAGGCAGCTGTCAGAGACAGACACAGGCAGACATATCCTGGGCCTCCTGCGTTACCTTATAAGGAAGAAGGTCCCTTAAAATAATGACCTGTTTCAGACCTATTCTGATTATCCTGGTCAACTCACTGGGCTTGGTGTCACTTGACCGTGAAACAAGTAAAAAAAAGATTTTACAATGGTGTTCAAAGTGATTTTCTTGTTCCTTTTTCACCCCTGCTGGTATCAGAATATGGTATTTGTTTAGCCTCATTATTGGAGTGGTATTCGGTGTGTATCATTGCTTTGTTGTTTATCTGTTGTCTGCTAGCTCAGAATGCAATGTTTTATGTATTTATGATAAATGTAAAACATAGCGTAGTTTGGCTACATATAGTGTCTAATACATGTTGTTGAATGTCTGATATGTCTCCTCTGTGTCTGTCACGGAAGGATTCAACATGGATGTCAGCGCCGGAACTTTTGAGGGTCATAAAGGTTGAATGAATCAGAGACATATTTTCACTATTGCCATCCTTTTGGTGAATACCCTTCACATTTCACAGCAAACAAATGTATGGTGTTTCATAATGTTTTTATTCTCAAAGTAAATTATAATTGTTTTAGTTTTTTTTCTTAGACTTTAAACGGAAACTGTTGACCCTAGCTGTGAACAGACAGAGATCTGTTGTTCAGATCATCCCTCCACCCTCCCTACAGACAGTGATCTGTTGTTCAGATCATCCTTCCACCCTCCCTACAGACAGTGATCTGTTGTTCAGATCATCCCTCCACCCTCCCTACAGACAGTGATCTGTTGTTCACATCATTCCTCCACCCTCCCTACAGACAGTGATCTGTTGTTCAGATCATCCCTCCACCCTCCTTACAGACAGTGATCTGTTGTTCAGATCATCCCTCCACCCTCCCTACAGACAGTGATCTGTTGTTCAGATCATCCCTCCACCCTCCCTACAGACAGTGATCTGTTGTTCAGATCATCCCTCCACCCTCCTTACAGACAGTGATCTGTTGTTCAGATCATCCCTCCACCCTCCTTACAGACAGCCTCTCCTCATCACGGTATCTAGTAAATATATCCCCTAGCCTCTCCTCATCATGGTATCTAGTAAATATACCCCCCTAGCCTCTCCTCATCACCGTATCTAGTAAATATAGCCCCCTAGCCTCTCCTCATCACGGTATCTAGTAAATATACCCCCCCTAGCCTCTCCTCATCACGGTATCTAGTAAATATACCCCCCTAGCCTCTCCTCATCATGGTATCTAGTAAATATACCCCCCCTAGCCTCTCCTCATCACGGTATCTAGTAAATATACCCCCCTAGCCTCTCCTCATCACGGTATCTAGTAAATATAGCCCCCTAGCCTCTCCTCGTCATGGTATCTAGTAAATATACCCCCCTAGCCTCTCCTCATCACGGTATCTAGTAAATATACCCCCCCTAGCCTCTCCTCATCATGGTATCTAGTAAATATACCCCCCCTAGCCTCTCCTCATCATGGTATCTAGTAAATATACCCCCCCTAGCCTCTCCTCATCATGGTATCTAGTAAATATACCCCCCCTAGCCTCTCCTCATCACGGTATCTAGTAAATATACCCCCCCTAGACTCTCCTCATCACGGTATCTAGTAAATATACCCCCTAGCCTCTCCTCATCACGGTATCTAGTAAATATACCTCCCTAGCCTCTCCTCATCACGGTATCTAGTAAATATACCCCCCCTAGCCTCTCCTCATCTCGGTATCTAGTAAATATACCCCCCCTAGCCTCTCCTCATCACGGTATCCAGTAAATATACCCCCTAGCCTCTCCTCATCACGGTATCTAGTAAATATACCCCCCCTAGCCTCTCCTCATCACGGTATCCAGTAAATATACCCCCTAGCCTCTCCTCATCACGGTATCTAGTAAATATACCCCCCTAGCCTCTCCTCATCAAGGTATCTAGTAAATATACCCCCCTAGCCTCTCCTCATCACGGTATCTAGTAAATATACCCCCCTAGCCTCTCCTCATCATGGTATCTAGTAAATATACCCCCCTAGCCTCTCCTCATCATGGTATCTAGTAAATATACCCCCCTAGCCTCTCCTCATCACGGTATCCAGTAAATATACCCCCCTAGCCTCTCCTCATCACGGTATCTAGTAAATATACCCCCCTAGCCTCTCCTCATCATGGTATCTAGTAAATATACCCCCCCTAGCCTCTCCTCATCACGGTATCTAGTAAATATACCCCCCTAGCCTCTCCTCATCACGGTATCTAGTAAATATACCCCCCCTAGCCTCTCCTCATCACGGTATCTAGTAAATATACCCCCCTAGCCTCTCCTCATCACGGTATCTAGTAAATATACCCCCCCTAGCCTCTCCTCATCACGGTATCTAGTAAATATACCCCCCTAGCCTCTCCTCATCATGGTATCTAGTAAATATACCCCCTAGCCTCTCCTCATCACGGTATCTAGTAAATATACCCCCCTAGCCTCTCCTCATCACGGTATCTAGTAAATATACCCCCCTAGCCTCTCCTCATCATGGTATCTAGTAAATATACCCCCCTAGCCTCTCCTCATCACGGTATCTAGTAAATATACCCCCCTAGCCTCTCCTCATCATGGTATCTAATAAATATACCCCCCTAGCCTCTCCTCATCACGGTATCTAGTAAATATACCCCCTATTCTCTCCTCATCATGGTATCTAGTAAATATACCCCCCCTAGCCTCTCCTCATCACGGTATCTAGTAAATATAGCCCCCCTAGCCTCTCCTCATCACGGTATCTAATAAATATACCCCCCCTAGCCTCTCCTCATCATGGTATCTAGTAAATATACCCCCCTGGCCTCTCCTCATCATGGTATCCAGTGAGACTATACTGTGGTTGCATCCCAATGCCACTCTATTCACTACAGTGCATTACTTTGGACCAGGGCCATACAGGCTTAGGGAAATAGGGTCTAGGGCTCTGGTCCAATGTAGTGCACTACATAGGGAGAATGGTCCCATTTAGGACGCAGACAGAGAAATGCTTTCACATAATCGTGATGGAACAAGGTCAGGCCAATACCTCATAGTGCTGGTTCACTGTCTGAAACGGGACATAGTGTAACACACAACGCCTCGCCATCCTTCCACCATCTCTCATCTCTCCCATTTAGATGACTAGACAGGTGGAGGTATCTATACTGTCATGATACATTTCTAAAACAATGTGACCTTTTGTACTTAAGAGAGACTCCAACAATGACAGTTGTGAAGTAATGTTGTCGTGTGAAGAGATTCACCAGGAGATTTACATTTACATTTACGTCATTTAGCAGACGCTCTTATCCAGAGCGACTTACAAATTGGTGCATTCACCTTATGATATCCAGTGGAACAACCACTTTACAATAGTTTCTCAATATGTAATTAACCTAGCTATTATTCTCCAACATAGGTACAAGAAGAGTTGTAGGAAGCCTTGGTTTTAAACAGTTATCTTGTGTAAATGCTTAGAATAGACATATTAAAGTAGGTTGGCTACAGACGTTCCCTTTGGGAACATCAACATCACAACACACACAGTACAGCAGCTACAGATGGAATACCGCAGTTCAAAATGGCGACGGTGGGGGGTCCTCGCATTCCTATTGGGCCTTACCGGCCCAAGATTCTATATTGAAAAAACCTTCTCTGTCTCCTGATAAGATACAAAGCCAGAGTGTATGGGGGGGGGGATGGAGGGAGGTGACTAATAAGGAGCTGGGGCAGAGTACGTTACTTCCGGAAGCTTCCACAATGTGCAGCCGCCGACCTCTGTTACCCAGCATGCCCCTAAAAGGAGAGAGAGGAGCCAATCGGAAAGAGGCTATCACCCGGCTGCTGCCACAGGCTGGCCCCAAGACACGTTGAGCCAAGCAGACGGAGAGAGAGGAGGGTCTGGACTCTGGACACTGATTGTTATCCCCCTCCTCTCTCCTCTCTCTTGGCTTCCAACCCCCCCACTCCTCTCTCTCTCTCTCTCTCTCTATCATTCTCTGTGTGTCTCTCTCTCTTTCACTTCCCTCCCCCCTCTTAACTTCTAACCCCCCTTCCTACCCTCCTTTGCCCCCTCCTCCTCTCAGCTGTCTGGCATATTTTTGGGTCCTCACTCTCAAACATTCCACAACGGCTCTTGGTTGGCAAATATACACAGGCACTATCCCTCCACAGACACTATCCCACCACAGACGCTATCCCACCACAGATGCTATCCGACCACAGACACAATCCCACCACAGATGCAATCCGACCACAGACACAATCCCACCACAGGCCCTATCCCACCACAGGCCCTATCCCACCACAGGCCCTACCCCACCACAGGCCCTATCCCACCACAGGCCCTACCCCACCACAGGCCCTATCCCACCACAGGCCCTACCCCACCACAGGCCCTATCAGCAGACCCCCTAGGAGGTCTAAAGTTACACCCCCACATCATCTACCCTCTCTGACAGACACCCCATATCTCAGCTTAGTCATTATAACGTGACTGTATCTCGGTCATGGATAGGAGGATAGTTTCAGTTATGCTATGTAAATAAAATACAGTGTCTGTGTTAAGTTGTGACTTCAACATTTCACTCCGTGTTGGGATGAGATGACAGCCAGTAAGGAGTCAGTCATGATTGATGTGAATAAATAATGGTTTGCTTGTCTGTTATGAGCCAAAAGGTGTGGGAGAGGGTAAACAAATCATGCCATTCATCAACATGATAACAGACCTGACAGATAAGCAAGCTTCTGTCACATTCAGTGACAACACTTGTAGGCTATTTGAGACACATTCATACATAAAATAAAAATATCAACACTCTCAATGTATGCTTTAGTCATTTATAATCATTATCAATATGCAAATTATGTAAAAACATGGAGATTAATTGTGTGTCCTCCATTCTTTTCACTTCATTTTCTCTCCTTTATAAACACAATAACAAACAGGGTCAAATCTGATACAACAGTAAATTATTTTAGCTCCACCAATAGGAAGGGCCATAAATTCCTTGACAGTTTGAATGTATCTTAATACGGTCACGAATGGTCTAAGCTAATCACAGGTCTTCAAAGGTCAGTCTGTTAACACCTACTTCATCATGACACAACTACAATCAACCATAACACTATAATGGGAAAAAAATTGAGAAATAATCCCTTTCAGTTCACTCTGCCAAACAATTGTTATTTTTGTACCAGCCAGTCAGTCAGGGGTCGGTACTAGAACCCTCCGTCTCCTAGGTAACAACACTCAGTTTTAGATGGCGTCCCGTCACAAAGAAGGTCCTGAGTGACACAGGATAGACTTTCTAGTGAACCGTTTATCTAGCAGCTCTTATTTGGGCTTCTGTGAACTCCTGGTCCCGCCCACAGGCCCCAGGCCCCCGGCCCCGGGACAAAGGGGGAATATTTAAGGGACACCTTTCACCCTCACCCTTTGTCCCAGTGGAAACTCCAGTCTTGGCGTACAACTTGGTGAGTGTCTTCCTTCTGTTATTGTTCCTGTTCCAGTACGGATCGGTAAACACTGTTTCTCTATTGGACTCAGTACTGTTTATAACACTGTTTCTCTATTGGACTCAGTACTGTTTATAACACTGTTTCTCTATTGGACTCAGTACTGTCTATAACACTGTTTCTCTATTGGACTCAGTACTGTCTATAACACTGTTTCTCTATTGGACTCAGTACTGTTTATAACACTGTTTCTCTATTGGACTCAGTACTGTCTATAACACTGTTTCTCTATTGGACTCAGTACTGTCTATAACACTGTTTCTCTATTGGACTCAGTACTGTTTATAACACTGTTTCTCTATTGGACTCAGTACTGTTTATAACACTGTTTCTCTATTGGACTCAGTACTGTCTATAACACTGTTTCTCTATTGGACTCAGTACTGTTTATAACAGTGTTTCTCTATTGGACTCAGTACTGTTTACCTGTTTCTCTATTGGACTCAGTACTGTCTATAACACTGTTTCTCTATTGGACTCAGTACTGCCCTGTGCTTGTAGAAGATGTATTTCACTATTGGACTACCACTACTTCAGAGAGATGACAGAGAGAGGGGAGAGGAGGATGGCTAGATGACTTGGCGGTGTTAGGAAGGATTCACACTTTTTTGTGAGCTACTCTTGGGAAGCATGGTGCCGCTGTGTTGTTGTGGTTTTGGAAAGGGAAGAAGGATGTTGGTTTTATCAGCCGGGAGCTGCTGCTGTGGTTGAAAGAGAGAGCACATCACCGCATGTAGAGTTAATTCCTACAACGGATGTCTGTCTACTTCTAATTGGCTGTGAGAGAAGGATGTTTTGAGGTTGTTGAGAGAAGGAATAAAGGGTGGAGAAAGAAAGGAGCTGAATGGGGACACAGGAAGGCAGTGCATGTAGTTCAGCAGTCTGCAGCAGCTAGGCTTGTTGTCATTGATTGACAGGCCATGCTGGTGGCAACACGTGTGAACAGTGATCTGTGGCTCTGGTGGATTGACCAAGGGGTCAGACAGACTAACAGATCACCCGCTGTGGAGCGCCGGGCCTCCCGACTTCTGACCACTGGACACATCTACTAATGAAGGGAGCTGTCATGCCAGGGCTGGATGGCCGGTTGGCTGGATGGTTGGCTGGCTGGTTGGTTGGCTGGCAGGGAAGGAGGGATGAAGCGATGGAAACATACAGAAAGAGGATAATGGATTGAGGAATGGAGGGATAGAGGGATAGAGGGAGAGGGGGATGTAATGGAAAGATGGACTGGAGGGACAGAAACACATGCTCTGAAGGGAGCTGTTAGACCAAAGCTGGCTGAAGAGAGGGATGGAGAGGGACAGTAACAGGAGTATGGAGGGATAGATAGAGGGAAGCAGGGAGGGATAGATGGACAGTAACAGGAGTATGGAGGGATAGATAGAGGGAAGCAGGGAGGGATAGAGGGACAGTAACAGGAGTATGGAGGGATAGATAGAGGGAAGCAGAGAGAGGGGCGGATGAGGAGAGAGGGGAGGATGAGGAGAGAGGGGAAGATGAGGAGAGAGGGGAGGAGGTAGTGTTCCGTGTGGCTGCTGTTTGGAATGACAAGGGCCATGGTTAAGAATAGAGACAGTAGTGTGGGGGTCTACTATGTCCCTGTTTGGCTTTACAGGGCAGCTCTAACAAAGAGGGAGAAGATAGGTTATCAGTGGTCAGTAAGAGTACTAGGTTATTTCAATAACACTTTTGAAAAGTTATTTCTAGGAACATTTCAATTTATTTGCACTTTAAAATACTGAAATTAAGACAACAGAAGAAAAAAAATATATCATGGCACATTAGGCATTATATTAAACAATAATGATAACATATTAATTCACCAGTCACCTCCTTGGAGGATGTCTTTAACGTAACTGATTCGTAAATGTACTGTACAGTGCCTTCAGAAAGTGTTCAGACCCTTTGTCATTTTCCACATTTTGTTACATTACAGTCTGATTCTAAAACGGATTCAATAATTTTTTTTCACGTCGACAGTGAAGAGGCGACTCTGGGATGCTGGCCTTCTAGGCAGAGTTCCTCTGTTCAGTGTCTGTGTTCTTTTGCCCATCTTAATATTTTATTTTTATTGGCCAGTCTGAGATATGACTTTTTCTTTGCAACTCTGCCTAGAAGGCCAGCATCCCGGAGTCGCCTCTTCACTGTTGACGTTGAGACTGGTGTTTTGCGGGTACTATTTAATGAAGCTGCCAGTTGAGGACTTGTGAGGCGTCTGTTTCTCAAACTAGACACTCTAATGTACTTGTCCTCTTGTTCAGTTGTGCACCGGGGCCTCCCACTCCTCTTTCTATTCTGGTTAGAGCCAGTTTACTCAGTTATCTGAAGGGGAGTAGTACACAGCGTTGTACGAGATCTTCAGTTTCTTGGCAATTTCTCGCATGGAATAGCCTTATTTCTCAGAACAAGAATAGACTGACCAGTTTCAGAAGAAAGGCTTTGCTTCTGGCCATTTTGAGCCTGTAATTGAACCCACAAATGTTGATGCTCCAGATACTCAACTAGTCTAAAGAAGGCCAGTTTTATTTCTACTTCAATCAGAACAACAGTTTTCAGCTGTGCTAACATAATTGCAAAAGGGTTTTCTAATGATCAATTAGCTTTTTGAAAATGATAAACTTGGATTAGCTAACACAACGTGCCATTGGAACACAGGAGTGATGGTTGCTGATAATGGGCCTCTGAACGCCTCTGTAGATATTCCATTAAAAAAACAGCCGTTTCCATCTACAATAGTCATTTACAACATTAACAATGTCTACACTGTATTTCTGATCAATTTGATGTTATTTTAATGGACAAAAAATGAGCTTTTCTTTCATAAACAAGGACATTTCTAAGTGACCCCAAACTTTTGAACGGTAGTGTATGTAAATGTCATACTTCCGTTTTTAATTTTTTATAAATTACCAAACATTTCTAAAAACCTGTTTTTACTTTGTCATTATCGGATATTGTGTGTAGGTTGATGAGGAAAAAACAATTTAA
Organism: Salmo trutta; assembly: GCF_901001165.1. Taxonomy (NCBI): domain Eukaryota; kingdom Metazoa; phylum Chordata; class Actinopteri; order Salmoniformes; family Salmonidae; genus Salmo; species Salmo trutta. Next base: position 34,004,303 of record NC_042991.1, read on the forward strand.
TACATTTTAGAATAAGGCTGTAATGTAACAATCTGGAAAACCTATAGGGGTCTGTATACTTCCCGAAGGCACTGTAGCAATAGTGCATAAATGTAACTGTTAATGCAGTGGTAGCCTCAACTAATGTACATGGTGTTTTCTATAGATAGATACACTTGGGTAAATACGGTATCTATGTACATCACAGTGTTAACGTGCTCAGACAGAGCTCTTACCAACGTGTCTCTCCTCCTAACAGAAGGCCATCTGAATCAAGACCAATCATGTGTGACGACGACGAGACTACCGCCCTCGTGTGTGACAACGGCTCTGGCCTCGTCAAGGCTGGGTTCGCCGGTGATGATGCTCCCCGCGCTGTGTTCCCATCAATCGTTGGACGTCCCCGTCACCAGGTATGCTACTTAAGAGAAAAAACGGATAGCCGTTGGCCGTTACTAACTGATTTGTTTGTTTACTTAGGTCATGACGTTAAAGATACTAGACTATATACAGATAATGTAGTGCAGTTTACGTTTGTAGCGTTACGTTGGTAATGAGACCAACGTCTAGCCATGCGTAAAAGTTTGCGTAAAGTTCAATTCATGTGTTGTGCGTATTGTGAACTCTCCTGACCCATGTTTGATCTCTATACAGGGCGTGATGGTGGGAATGGGACAGAAGGACTCCTATGTGGGAGACGAGGCTCAGAGCAAGAGAGGTATCCTGACTCTGAAGTATCCCATCGAGCACGGCATCATCACCAACTGGGACGACATGGAGAAGGTGGGTCCCAGAGACAAGACGCTACTAGAGATATTAGACATTTGTGAATGATCGTAAGATGATAAAAGCAGAACTTCATATCTCAAGATACACATATACTTAGAGACAAGAAGCTAATGACACTTGGGATACTATCCAATATGATGCAAATAGCCTTATGAAACTTAAGATATGGCGATATTTCAACACACATAACACATCCATATTAAAAATTTATAAATCAAAAAAAAGGAATATAGGAAATATTTTATGGCTACATTATGCAAAACAACATGACTTCCAACGGGACAGCGAAATCTTTCTCTATCTCACAATGTGTTCTGTTCTCCAGAACGTCTCTGACCATCTCTCTCCTCCTTCTTCTTCCATCAGATCTGGCACCACACCTTTTACAATGAGCTGCGCGTGGCCCCTGAGGAGCACCCCACCCTGCTCACTGAGGCCCCCCTGAACCCCAAGGCCAACAGGGAAAAGATGACCCAGATCATGTTCGAGACCTTCAACGTTCCCGCCATGTACGTCGCCATCCAGGCCGTGCTGTCCCTGTACGCCTCCGGTCGTACCACCGGTGAGTTTCCACAGGACACCCGACTATCACATACCATACCACAATACCATATACACAATAAATACCATACCACAATACCATATACACAATAAATACCATACCACAATACCATATACACAATAAATACCATACCACAATACCATATACACAATAAATACCATACCACAATACCATATACACAATAAATACCATACCACAATACCATATACACAATAAACAAATGGTATAATGCTACAGGCACAATATTTTCTACTCCTATGACGACATGGTTTGACATTAATAAGTGCTGTTTACATTACTCACATAATATTCTTTAGACCAGGTCTGGGTAACTCCAGTCCTTGGGTGCCTGATTGGTGTCACACTTTTCCCCCATACCCTAACAAACACAGCTGATTTAAACTAATTGCATTCTAAACTGAAGATCATGATTAGGTGATTATTGGAGTCAGGTGTGTTAGCTGGGGACTGGGGCAAAAGTGTGACACCAATCAGGCCCCCAATGGACTGGAGTTTCCCAGGCCTGATTTAGACACTTTAAGGGTAGTGATCCATTGCAGTCTCACAAGACATCCAACCACAAGCTATACGTGAAAAGCAGCAGGTCTGTGTCCACCTCCATCCTCATCTGATAATCCATCCTCTCCTCAGGTATTGTGCTGGACTCTGGTGATGGTGTGACCCACAACGTCCCCATCTATGAGGGTTATGCTCTGCCCCACGCCATCATGCGTCTGGATCTGGCCGGTCGCGACCTCACTGACTACCTGATGAAGATCCTGACTGAGCGCGGCTACTCCTTTGTGACCACCGGTAAGATGGCCACCAAGAACCAAGATTTCTATAGACAGGATCACATTATACAGAGACAAGTTGAGAGAACATTATCTTGGTAAGATAAAGTATAAGCCTATCTATGATATGTTATTTAGTATACTAGGATTCAACCAACATCAAGATAAGCCTATCTATGATATGTTATTTATTATAAACTGGGTGGTTCGAGCACTGAATGCTGATTGACTGACAGCCATGGTATACCAGACCGTATACCACGTGTATGACAAAACATTTATTTTTACTGCTCTAATTACGTTGGTAAGCAGTTTATAATAGCAATAAGGCGCCTCGGAGGTTTGTGGTATATGGCCAATATACCATGGCTAATGGCTGCATCCAGGCACTCCACGTTGCGTCGTGGTTAAGAACAGCCCTTAGCCGTGGTGTACAGTGCCTTGCAAAAGTATTCATCCCGCTTGGCGTTTTCTCCTATTTTGTTGTATTACAACCAGTAATTTAAATAGATTTTTATTTGGTTTTCATGTAATGGACATACATACACAAAATAGTCCAAATTGGTGAAGTGAAAAAAATGACTTGTTTTAAAAAATTCAAAAAAACGGAAAAGTGGTGTGTGTATATGTATTCACCCCCTTTGCTATGAAGCCCCTAAATAAGATCTGCTGCAATCAATTACCTAAAGAAGTCTATGAGGCTCTATGTAGCGTCTATGAGGCTCTATGTAGCGTCTCAGGCTCTATGTAGTGTCTATGAGGCTCTATGTAGCATCTTTGAGGCTCTATGTAGCGTCTTTGAGGCTCTATGTACTCGTCTATGAGGCTCTATGTAGCGTATATGAGGCTCTATGTAGCGTCTTTGAGGCTCTATGTACTCGTCTATGAGGCTCTATGTAGCGTATATGAGGCTCTATGTAGCACCTAACGTTGGACTTGATTCACCAACACTCTGAATCTCCCCACTACAGCCGAGCGTGAGATCGTGCGTGACATCAAGGAGAAGCTGTGCTACGTGGCCCTGGACTTTGAGAATGAGATGGCCACCGCTGCCTCCTCCTCCTCTCTGGAGAAGAGCTACGAGCTGCCTGACGGTCAGGTCATCACCATTGGTAACGAGCGTTTCCGTTGCCCAGAGACTCTCTTCCAGCCTTCCTTCATTGGTGCGTATCTCTCTCTCTCTCAATTCAATTTCAATGTAATTTAAGGGGCTTTATTGGCATGGGAAACATATATTTACAATGCCAAAGCAAGTGAAATAGATAATAAACAAAAGTGAAATAAACAATAAAAATGTAACAGTAAACATTACACTAACAAAAGATCCAAAATAATGAAGACATTTCAAATGTCATTTTATGTCTATATACAGTGTTGTAATGATGTGCAAATAGTTAAAGTACAAAAGGGAAAATAAATAAACCTAAATATGGGTTGTATTTACAATGGTGTTTGTTCTTCACTGGTTGCCCTTTTCTTGTGGCAACAGGTCACAAATCTTGCTGCTGTGATAGATATAGGAGTTTATCAAAATTGGATTTGTTTTCTGATGCTTTCTCTCTCTCTCGCTGTATCTCTGGTTTCTCTACAGTAGACCATGTTCACCTTACCATGTATCTCTTCACACACTTACTTTCAGATTTGACTCCATGTTGCCATACATCACGTGTCAAACTCATTCCACGGAGGGAAGGGTGTCTGTGGGTTTTCAATCCTCCCTTTTATTTGATTGATGAATTAAGGTCTAATTAGTAAGGAACAGGAAAGACCAAAAACTTGCAGAGACTAGGCCCTCCCTGCCATACATGTCACAACACTGTCCTTTAGTGTCCAATGGACATTGCCATTCTGTTACTGTTAGATTCCACACACATAGCCATTTAATGTAAGCATAATGTATCTATTCCTTACACGTCTAACTCCTGTTGGTCACCTACGTCCTGTCTGTGGAGGTGTCGTTGCTCACAAAGTGTCTCTTCTCATCTCACCTGCTCAGGTATGGAGTCCGCTGGTATCCATGAGACCGCCTACAACAGCATCATGAAGTGTGACATTGACATCCGTAAGGACCTGTACGCCAACAACGTCCTGTCCGGAGGTACCACCATGTACCCTGGTATTGCTGACCGTATGCAGAAGGAGATCACCGCTCTGGCCCCCAGCACTATGAAGATCAAGGTGGGGGAACATTTCTATTCAACACAGGAGGAACTAGGTTCCAATGTCCACCAGGGTTGGAGTCAATTCCATTTCAATTCTCTCCTATGCTTTTCACTTAGGAAAATGTGGATTTGATATTGGAATTTGGTGTACTTTCTGAATTGAAATGGAATTGACCCCAACCCTGATGTCCACAGTAGTGTACTACTGAATGAAGCCATGTCTTGGGTGTGTATTCTATGTGGTATGGTAGTATGGACATTGGAACATTGACTATTTCCAACAATGTCAGAGCCGTGGTTAGGCTGTAGGTTTACAGGAGTTGCCCCACTATCCTCCATGTTCAGCCAACTATCCTTTACTTTAAATAACAAACCATATTTGCCTAATACTGTACACACACAACGCTGGTTGAAATCAGCAGCACTGTCTGTCCACTGTGCTAGAGAGCACATAAGACTTCTGAAGAGTTCTTAACCAACCATCTTTCCATACACTTCACTACAATAACATGCTAAATTGCATTTTGACTAGAATGGCTAACTCTGTATACCCACAGCTCTGATTTAAATAAACAACACTTGTGCACTGAGCAGCAAAGAACCTTAGCCTCTGAGTTCTTAACCAACCCTCCACATCTCCTCCACCTCCTCCTCTCCTCTCCTCCTCTCCACCTCCTCTAGATCATCGCTCCCCCCGAGCGTAAGTACTCTGTGTGGATCGGCGGCTCCATCCTGGCCTCTCTCTCCACCTTCCAGCAGATGTGGATCAGTAAGCAGGAGTACGACGAGGCCGGCCCTTCCATCGTCCACAGGAAGTGCTTCTAAACATCCCATCTCCCCACACCTCCTCCATACACATACACCCTCCTTCTGTTGTCTGCCTTTGTACTGTATATACATGTTCTGTTGTAATAAAATAGTTGCTTGTAACAATAAGCATTGTTGTTGGATGTCTGTTTGGTTTGAGGGAACACATTCAGAATACATAAAATAGTGTTGTCTGATCTTCATTATAATTTCACTATCTGGGCCCTGAGGCTGTGTTTACACAGACCGCCCTACTCAGACTCCACCTCCCCACTCCCCCCCCCCATTGGTCTTTTGACCAATCAGATCAGCCCTTTTACCAACAATTGGGCTGCCTTTGTAAACACAGCCTAAGTAACATGAACTGTTGTAAATAATCAATCAACCACATGAGGAATCATAAGCATTGCTACCAAAACAAGATGACAGTAACAGTGTGCCCATGGATTTCAACGATTCCAACCACAACCTTCTTGCATCCCAGCACATCCATGCCCTTTTCATCAATCCTCTGACAAGCAGTAACCCTTCATTTAGCCAGTTTACCTCATCTGAAATAATAGTCGGGGGTCGGTTTCCCCAAAAACATCTTAAGGATAAATTCATCGTTGGAACCATTAGGATACATTGGTTCTAAGATTAACTTAGCCTTAAGATGCTTTTGAGAAAACAGGCCCAGGTTGGCTTGTATTACGGAACTACTTTGTTTTTGAATGTGATACTACAACGCCACCCTCAGTCTGACGGATGTATTGCATCTGCCAGAGAGGCGCTTAATTAAATGGAGTGTTTTCAAAGTGCCACAGGTGATTCTGATGGCAATAATGAAATAGCAGGAACAACTAGCGACTTCTCAGAATCGGCAGCAATCGTGTTAAAATAGTTTGCCTGGCATTTACTGGTCAATGACATTTAGGAAGACTGCTTTGTTTCCACCTGAAGAAAAAAAAGTGACAGAAATATTAAGATTTCAGATAGAGCCGAACCACTTCACTATGCCTATGTTTTGCAACGTCTTCGTGTGGTTCATGGGATAAAACTGGTGAAACTGTCGGAAGAAAGCGAGAGGAGTTAGTGGTGAAACACGGGTGTATGGAGAGACGCTACATAGCTGAGTATGGGCTGCTACCCTGGTAAGAACACACAGGTTACAATTTCAATAGACCTCCAATACCTGATTTTTTTTGTTTTTTTTTTTTTTTAAGTGACAAATGATTCATATCCATTTCAATGTGGATTCTTGTGAACACCAACATGCTGGTACTGATGGCCTGTTCAGAAGATCTGGCTCTGTTGTTCGTCTGAGGATCGTAAGTGGTGTGAGTTTAACCATAGGTTCTGTGGTGTAAAATGCATGGGTCGTGGTAGCCCAAGATGTGCTCTTACCGAGCCCGTTACTCTGTAAAATGCATGGGTCGTGGTAGCCCAAGATGTGCTCTTACCGAGCCCGTTACTCTGTAAAATGCATGGGTCGTGGTAGCCCAAGATGTGCTCTTACCGAGCCCGTTACTCTTTAAGGTCCAAGGATGTCATGATATTTATTTTCAGAGGTAGACTGGCTCTGGCAGCCAGAACAGCCAAATATTCCATCTAAATGTGACTCGTTTCTCAATTGCGATACGGTTCTATAAATAAAGCCCTTTCATATCACATCAAAACAATCACATGTAAAATACATATATATTTTTTTTAACTGGCTATCACAGTTGAAGCCAACAGTGTTTTTCAGTGACACGGCGGTTCTGGCAGCCTTCTTCCATTACACCCAGGTGTGGGGACCATGCTAGATAACAAATTAACACAGGCGGTCCCTCTGTCTTCCGTAAACGGGCTGTGTAACACGGAGATATGGCCGTGTGGGAACAGTAACCCTACGAAGTTGTATTTTTATGTGTTTCTAAAATTATTTCACACTTATATGAAAGATAAGGTCCTTATGATTCCAAAACCGTACTGAAAGAAATGCTTGGTAATGTTCAGACCGAGCGTCAGGGGGCCAAGTCCAAATTAAATTTTATTCGTCACATACACATTTTAGCAGATGTTATTGCGGGTAAACTCGCCCATACAGAAGACTCATTCATTCAATGACTTGTGTAATGGAACTGAGTCATGGTGGTTGATCCACTGGACTTCAACTCAAGCCTGTTTTGTTGTCTGCTACATCTATTTCACAGGCTAAGCTGGACCACTGGGAAGCCTGCCTATCCACAACCCTCCCTTGTAATGTGGCTAACCTACTGAAGCTGTTCTGTCTGGCGCTTCCATAACCTCTCTTTCCCCCTCCCTAGACATCCACTCTGCCCTGCTAAAGGCCCAGCTTCTGCCCACGGTGGAGGAGAGGACCTCGGGCCACCCAGCTGCTGTCCTGCATACTGCCTGACAAGAACTGTGCCTTCCTCAGACACTTTTTCCATTTCCTCTCAAAGGTCTCCCGCAGGTAATGTGTTTAGAGCAGCTCCTGTGCCATTAAGGTCCTGACCTCTTCGAAGAAGCTGTAGTATGCGTACATACTGGGAGCTAAGTTACCATTCTATTTTGGGACTCATGTTCGGTGCTGTGAAATATATTTAAATGCGTTTCCCAGATTGCGATGCGTATAAATTACAGTTCCTGCAGAGATCATGTAATTGTTTCCTCTCTGCCTTTCTTTCCCTTTCTCAGGTGTGCTGAGAACAGATGACTAGCAGTAACCTGGCTGTGGTCTATGCCCTGAGCCACAGCCTGCTTCCCCAGGCCAGGCTCCAGTCCCTCCTCATCCCTGTTGGCCAGGCTCCAGTCCCTCCTCATCCCTGTTGGCCAGGCTCCAGTCCCTCCTCATCCCTGTTGGCCAGGCTCCAGTCCCTCCTCATCCCTGTTGGCCAGGCTCCAGTCCCTCCTCATCCCTGTTGGCCAGGCTCCAGTCCCTCCTCATCCCTGTTGACCAGGCTCCAGTCCCTCCTCATCCCTGTTGGCCAGGCTCCTGTCCCTCCTCATCCCTGTTGGCCAGGCTCCTGTCCCTCCTCATCCCTGTTGGCCAGGCTCCAGTCCCTCCTCATCCCTGTTGGCCAGGCTCCAGTCCCTCCTCATCCCTGTTGGCCAGGCTCCAGTCCCTCCTCATCCCTGTTGGCCAGGCTCCAGTCCCTCCTCATCCCTGTTGGCCAGGCTCCAGTCCCTCCTCATCCCTGTTGGCCAGGCTCCAGTCCCTCCTCATCCCTGTTGGCCAGGCTCCAGTCCCTCATCCCTGTTGGCCAGGCTCCAGTCCCTCCTCATCCCTGTTGGCCAGGCTCCAGTCCCTCCTCATCCCTGTTGGCCAGGCTCCAGTCCCTCCCCATCCCTGTTGGCCAGGCTCCAGTCCCTCCTCATCACTGTTGGCCAGGCTCCAGTCCCTCCTCATCCCTGTTGGCCAGGTCAGGGCAAAAATGTAATTTTGTATGCTATTCTCTTTCCTACAAAGTGAAGGAAAACAGAGCAAGGTTGGGTCCTGCCCCACTGATGATAGGTGGAACCATGAACTCCCTTTCTTCACTTTCCTCAGAATGGATTCGGTGAAACGTTGGGTGTGTTTCGGCCAAAAGGCTGAGTGACGGTGTCCGCCTGTCTCCTGGTTTGGGGAAAGCTGTACCGAACCCCCCTGGAAGAGCAGGAGACATATGACTCTAGTCTCATCAAATGGATAGAGTTCTATTCATCACATGTTAAGGTCCATATGGCAGTTGTCATTGCATTTATGATTTTTGCATTGAAGATAAAAATAAGTCTTATCAATGTTAAATTTTATTGCAAAGACATTCTGTTATATTTTTGGAGCCTTTTTGACTGAATATTTAATGTATTACCCTTTACATATTACCTGTAACCCACCTGTCCAATATGTCTGTAAAACTAAAATGTTTTAATAAATAGGCCTATTTTAATTTTTCTTTGGAGTCAAATTTATGAAAATTGACTACTGTTTTAGCCACAGCTTAGGCTATTGCATGTTTGTCTACTCATTTTGTAAATCACACGAAAACGCCACCCTGATGCGCTAAATTATCGACATTGTTTAATGACATTCACGGAGATGCCAGGGATGGGATGTTTTGTTGTTGTTGTTGGTGCTTGGCAAGAGCCGGTAAGGTAATGATCCGTGGAGCGACGACTGCATCATCCGTCAGCGTCACAAGCTCTTTCTCACCGCATCCAGGACACACCGTAAGGAAAACGATACATCGTAAAGTCAGAAATATCGTGTAGGCCTTTTCGATATGTGTAACAGTAGCCTATGAGATTGAAAATATTGCATCTGTTGAATGTCGTTTATTGGTATATCCAGAATATTGTTGCGGCCTCTGTAGCATGTTTGCCCTATGGCGCACATCTGTGTTTTCACAGAAAAGAGGCTAACGCACGTATGCCTTAATTCCAGATATTAGAATTACGGATGCTACATTTTGCAATGTATTGGGCTATATTACATGTGTTTATGTTCTAAACATGATTTACAAATAAACACTTGGCGTACCTGCGTAGTAATGTATTTATTAGGTTAGTTCTAGGTTATGCCCATGTCTACATTAAATTTGCGCATCCGCTGTATTTGGACATCAAGCGATTCCTATGGCCGAATGGGGTGATTATTATTAGCCTACATGGGGAAGGAACAACAAGTGTCTATTTGCACCTGCCTTCTGTTAGTCAACTGTTTATATGTGGGTTAATGATGGTTTCTGTCAGGTGGACATCCCTCTGAAATATAATTAGAACAACGTATTTAGTAGGAAAATGCAACTGAAAACATGATTGATAAGCAACGTTATATTTGTGTCTCTCTATTGCAGACCGAGATGGGTTCGACGGTCAGGTTGAGTAGAACCGTGTTGCTGAGCGTTCTGGTGTGCGTGGCGGAGCTGGCATCGGCCCGGAGCCCCCGCACGGCAGACCAGGTATCTGAGGCCGACATTCAACGCCTCCTACACGGCGCCATGGAGCAGCTTGGCATCGCTCGGCACAGGGTTGAGTACCCCGCTCACCAGGCCACCAACATCGTGGGTCCCCAGAGTATCCAAGGTGGGGTCCATGGTTTAAAATAATAATCTATGAGTTAAAGGAGTTGTCTGTTTTATTCATAGTGCTGTAGTAGTTGGCTTGACATAAAGTATATTTCAGGCTTGTTGTTAATCGTACATTTTTTTGGTTGTCAATGAAGCAAAAAGTACAGAAACTGGATTGTATCTGAGAATTTGGTTGACAACTTGTTTAGTAATCAAACACTATACCTATAAAACAGTATGACGGTGTAAGACCACAAGCCTAGTCTGTGTATATCTGGGGTGTGTCATGATTTGGCACATGGGTTATGTCTAAGAAATACTCTCCACTCTATTGCAGGCAATTTTCCATTGTGAAATGAAATTACATCTGTTTTGAAATGTTCCCTACCAGTAATTACACCACAGATCTGTCTTGTGTCCAGTTCATAGCCTTGGATAAATCACTCAGCGACATCCCATATGGTCAAAAGTAGTGCACTTCATAGGGTTATGGGCCCTGGTCAAAAGTAGTGCACTTCATAGGGTTATGGGCCCTGGTCAAAAGTAGTGCACTTTATAGGGTTCCATTTTGTACATAGCTGTAATGGAGTTTAATAACAGGTCTACATCGATGTGGACCGGCAAGTCAGCTATTTTATATTATACCAAAGCTCCTGCCAAATGTTCAAGAGTATTGAGGGGATATATTCTGTGGGAGAGAGGGCATGCATCTCGGAGCGAGAAAATGTTTTGCCAATGGTTATAGTTCCCAGTACCATTGTGGAGATCACATTTACATTTCTGGCCTTGGGTTTCTGTACTTGGGATTGTGTTTGGAGATGGGACATGTACAGTGAATTTGCAAAGTATTCAGACTCCTTGACTTTTTCCACATTTTGCTACATTACAGCCTGCTTCTAAAATTTCTTAAATATTGTTTTTCCCTCATCAGTCTACACACTTCCCCATAATGACAAAGTGAAAAGAGGCTTTTAGATTTTGTTTTTTTACAAATGTATTCAGACCCTTTGCTATGAGACTTGAAATTGAGCTCAGCTGCATCCTGTTTCCATTGATCAGCCTTGATGTTTATACAACTTCATTGGAGTCCACCTGTTGTAAATTCAATTGATTGGACAAGATATGGGCTCCTGCGTGGCGCAGCGGTCTAAGGCGCTGCATCTCAGTGCTTGAGGCTTCACTACAGACACCCTGGTTAGATTCCAGGCTGTATCGCAACCGTCAGTGATTGGGAGTCCTATAGGGCGGCACACAATTGGCCAAGCGTCATCTGTTTGGCCGGTGTAAGCCGTCATTGTAAATAAGAATTTGTTCTTATCTAGTTAACCTAGTTAAATAAAGGTTACATTAAAACATGTGAAGGCATACACCGTAGAGCTCTGAGACAGGGTTTGAATACTTAAAACCTCTCTGGGGTATGTGGGACGATTTCGTCCCACCTACGTAACAGCTACTGGAATTCCAGTGGCGCGATTTTTGAATCGTTAGAAATACTATAACTTCAATTTCTCAAACATATGACTATTTCACAGCTATTTAAAGACAAGAATCTCGTTAATCTAACCCCACTGTCCGATTTCAAAAAGGCTTTACAACGAAAGCAAAACATTAGATTATGTCAGTAGAGTGCCCAGCCAGAAAAAATCTGACACCCATTTTTCAAGCTAGCATATCATGTCACATAAACCCAAACCACAGCTAAATGCAGCACTAACCTTTGATGATCTTCATCAGATGACACACCTAGGACATTGTGTTATACAATACATGCATGTCTGTTCAATCAAGTTCATATTTATATCAAAAACCAGCTTTTTACATTAGCATGTGACGTTCAGAAAAAGCATAACCACCGCAAACTTCGGTTGAATTTACTAACAGTTTGCTAAATTACTCACGATAAACGTTCACAAAAAGCATAACAATTATTTTAAGAATTATAGATACATTACCCCTCTATGCACTCGATATGTCCGATTTTAAAATAGCTTTTCGGATGAAGCACATTTTGCAATAATCTAAGTACATAGCCCGGCATTACAGGGCTAGCTATTTAGATACCCACCCAGGTCAGCATCCACCAAAATCACATTTCCTATAAGAAAAATGTTCTTACCTTGCTTGTTCTTCATCAGAATACACTGCCAGGACTTCTACTTCAATAACAAATGTTGGTTTGGTCCCAAATAATCCATCGTTATATCCAAACAGCGACGTTTTGTTCGTGAGTTCTAGAATGCTTCTTCGCGGTGTCGCGCATGGCGCATTGGCGTGTCAAAAATGTCTAAATATTCCATTACCGTACTTCGAAGCATGTCAACCGCTGTTTAAAACCAATTTTTATGCCATTTATGTCGTAGAGAAGTGATAATATTCCGACCGGGAGTATGCATTGAGCCTAAACAGCCGAATAAAATTTCTCCTCAAAAGCGACTCATGCACGCGCATCATTGAAAGGTCCTCCGAGCAGCCACTTACAAAAGGCGATAATATGTTTCAACCTGAGGCTCCCTCGTAAACCTTCAGTTATTTCGCGGGCTCTGAGAGCCTATTGGAGCCCTGGGAATTGTCACGTTACAGCTAAGATCCTTACTTTTCAATAAAAAGATGCAAGACGCACGACTCCTTGTCAGACAGGGTACTTCCTGCTTGAAACCTTGTCAGGTTTTTGCCTGCCATAGGAGTTCTGTTATACTCACAGACACCATTCAAACAGTTTTAGAACATTCAGAGTGTTTTCTATCCAAACCTGAACAATAATATGCATATTCTAGCTTCTGAGTTGGTGTAGGAGGCAGTTAAAAATGGGAACATATTTTTCCAAAATTCTCAATACTGCCCCCTAGCCCAGACAGGTTAACGAATGCACTGTACAGAAATAACATCTAGGCTTAGGATTGTATTCTGATATTGATTTCACTTTTGACTTATGCTAGTCAAATTTTTAAAGCAGCAGTCTGGGATCTTAAGCACAACAAATGTGAAACATATATGAATTGGCTGACATCGTACACAGTTGGATGACATGCTACACAGAAAACGGGGACCTGTTTTGGCTCGTGAGCGCCACTTTCAAAACTACTGGCTGAAATTAAACAAGTTCTGGAGCATCACTCTAAAATGTAAGAATGGTAGTAAACATGCCCCCTCTGTCTCTGTCCCTGTCATGACTAAAAATATATATTCTTGTCATATTCTGTTTCCTCCACTAGGTGGAGCCCATGAGGGGCTGCAGCACCTGGGTCCCTATGGAAACATCCCCAACATCGTAGCTGAGCTGACAGGGGACAACATCCCCAAATACTTCAGTGAGGACCATGGCTACCCCAACCCTTCCAACCCATGTCCACTAGGAAAGACGGGTAAACAAATGGCTATATTTCTGTTTGTGACAAGGATTTCTCCTTTAGGCTTGGTGCCTAACTTTCAGTACCATTAGTCTTGCAAGACCACAAGACATCAAGTTAGCTAAAGCAGGAACAGGCTAGCACTCAGCGAGGCTTTATCCTTTGTTTCTGTATGGTTGGTTCTCTGTCCCTGTATCAAATGTTATTTGCCACATGCGCCAAATACAACAGATGTAGACCTTACAGTGAAATGCTTACTTACAAGCCCTTAACCAACAATGCAGTTTAAAGAAAATACTGGCCCCAATTCTTTTTAAACGACACCGTCTGGTATTGAGGTCCTGGATGGCAGGAAACTTGGCCCTGGTGATGTACTGGGCTGTACGCACTAACCTTGCAGTCGGAAGGCTGAGCAGTTGCCATACCAGGCAGGGATGCAACCAGTCTGGATGCTCTCGATGTTGCAGCTGTAGAACCTTCTGAGGACCAATGCCAAATCTTTTCAGTCTCCTGAGGGTGAATAGGTTTTGTCGTGCCCTCTTCACGACTGTCTTGGTGTGTTTTGACCATGTTAGTTTGTTGCTGTTGGGGCGGCAGGTAGCCTAGTGGTTAGAGCGTTGGACTAGTAACCGAAAGGTTGCAAGATCAAATCCCTGAGCTGACAAGGTAAAGAAAGATATGTTGTTCTGCCCCTGAACAAGGCTTTAACCCACTGTTCCTAGGCCGAAAATACAAATTTGTTCTTAACTGACTTGCCTAGTTAAATAAAGGTAAAAAAAAGAATTGTGGACGCCAAGGAACTAAGTTCTCAACTACAGCCCCATCGATGAGAATGGGGCGTGCTCGGTCCTCCTTTTCCTGTAGTCCTCAATCACCTTTGTCTTGATCACGTTGAGGGAGAGGTTGTTGTCCTCGTACCACACGGTAAGGTCTCTGACCTCCTCCCTATAGGCTGTCTCATCATTGTCGGGGCTAAGACCACTGTCATCAGCAAACTTAATGATGGTGTTGGAGTTGTGCCTGACCGTGCAGTCATGAGTGAACAAGGAGTACAGAAGGGGACTGGGCACGCACCCCTGAGGGGCCCGTGTGTTGAGGATCAGCGTGGTGGATGTGTTACCTACCCTTACCTCCTGGGGGTGTTCTGTCAGGAAGTCTAGGATCCAGTTGCAGAGGGAGGTGTTTAGTCCCTGGGTCCTTAGGGATGAGCTTTGAGGGCACTTTTGTGTTGAACGCTGAGCTGTAGTCAATGAACAGCATTCTCACATAGGTGTTCCTTTTGTCCAGGTCGGAAAGGGCAGTGTGGCGTGCAATAGAGGTTGCATCATCTGTGGATCTGTTTGTGCGCTATGCAAATTGGAGTGGGTCTAGGATTTCTGGGATAATGGTGTTGATGTGAGCCATGACCAGCCTTTCAAAGCATTTCATGGCTACAGATGTGAGTGCTACATGTCGGTAGGCAGGTTACCTTTGCTTCCTTGGGCACAGGGACTATGGTGGTCTGTTTGAAACATGTTGGTATTACAGACTCAGTCAGGGACAGGTTGAAAATGTCAGTGAAGACACTTGCCAGTTGGTCAGTGCATTCTCGGAGTACACGTCCTAGTAATCCGTCTGGCCCTGCGGCCTTGTGAATGTTGACCTGTTTAAAGGTCTTACTCACATCGGCTGCGGAGAGCGTCATCAGTCATCCGGAACAGCTGATGCTCTCATGCATGTTTCAGTGTTACTTGCCTCGACGCGAGCATATATAGTTGAAGTTGGAAGTTTACATACACCTTAGCCAAGTACATTTAAACTCAGTTTTTCACAATTCCTGACTTAATCCTAGTAAAAATTCCCTGTCTTAGGTCAGTTAGGATCACCACTTTATTTTAAGAATGTGAAATGTCAGAATAATAGGAGTTAATTATTTCAGATTTTATTTATTTTATATTCCCAGAGGGTCAGAAGTTTACGTACACTCAATTAGTATTTGGTAGCATTGCCTTTAAATTGTTTAACTTGGGTCAAACGTTTCAGGTAGCCTTCCACAAGCTTCCCACAATAAGTTGGGTGAATTGTGGCCCATTCCTCCTGACAGAGCTGGTGTAACTGAGTCTGGTTTGTAGGCCTCCTTGCTCGCACACTTTTTTTCAGTTCTGCCCACACATTTTCTATAGGATTGAGGTCAGGGCTTTGTGATGGCTACTCCAATACCTTGACTTTGTTGTCCTTAAGCCATTTTGCCACAACCTTTGAAGTATGCTCGGGGTCATTGTGCATTTGGAAGACCCACGCTTAAACTTCCTGACTGATGTCTTGAGATGTTGCTTCAATATATCCACATATTTGTCCTTCCTCAAGATGCCATCTATTTTGTGAAGGGCACCAGTCCCTCCTGCAGCAAAGCACCCCCACAACATGATGCTGCCACTCCCATGCTTCACAGTTGGGATGGTGTTCTTTGGCTTGCAAGCCTCCCCCTTTTTCCTCCAAACATAACGATGGTCATTATGGCTAAACGGCTCTATTTTTGTTTCATCAGACCAGAGGACATTTCTCCAAAAAGTCCGATCTTTGTCCCCATGTGCAGTTGCAAATCGTAGTCTGCCTTTTTATTGGCGGTTTTGGAGCAGTGGCTTTTCCCTTGCTGAGCGGCCTTTCAGGTTATGTCGATATAGATACTTTTGTACCTGTTTCCTCTAGGATCTTCACAAGGTCCTTTGCTGTTGTTCTGGGATTGATTTGTTTTCGCACAAAAGTACGTTCATCTCTAGGAGACAGAACTCGTCTCCTTACTGAGTGGTATGACGGCTGCGTGGTCCCATGGTGTTTATACTTGCGTACTATTGTTTGTACAGATGAACGTGGTACCTTCATGCGTTTGGAAATTGCTCTCAAGGATGAACCAGAATTGTGGAGGTCTGCAATTATCTTTATTTTCCTTTGGTCTTGGCTGATTTCTTTTGTTTTTCCCATGATGTCAAGCAAAGAGGCACTGAGTTTGAAGGTAGGCCTTGAAATACATCTACAGGTACACCTCCAATTGACTCATATTATGTCAATTAGCCTATCAGAAGCTTATAGAGCCATGACTTCATTTTCTGGAATTGTCCAAGCTGTTTAAAGGTGCAGTCAACTTAGTGTAAAACTTCTTACCCACAGGATTTGTGATATAGTGAAATAACCTGTCTGTAAACAGTTGGAAAAATTACTTGTCATGCACAAAGTAGATGTCCTAACCGACTTGCCAAACCTATAACAAGAAATCTGTGGAGTGGTTGAAAAACAAGTTTTCATGACTCCAACCTAAGTGTATGTAAACTTCTGACTTCAACTAAGTTATTTAGCTCGTCTGGTTGGCTTGTGTCACTGGGCAGCTCTCGGCTGTTCTTCCCTTTGTAGTCTAATAATTTGCAAGTCCTGCCACATCCGACGCGCATCGGGAGGCGGTGTAGTACGATTCGGTCTTAGTCCTGTATTGAAGCTTTGCCTGTTTGATGGTTCATTGGAGGGCATAGCAGGATTTCTTATAAGCTTCTGGGTTAGAGTCCCGCTCCTTGAAAGCGGCAGCTCTACTCTTTAGCTCAGTGCGAATGTTGCCTGTAACCCATGGCTTCTGGTTGGGTTATGTACGTACAGTCACTGAGTGGACGACGTCCTCGATGCACTTATTGATGAAGCCAGTGACTGATGTGGTGTACTCAATGCCATCGGAGGAATCCTGGAACATATTCCAGTATGTGCTAGCAAAGCAGTCCTGTAGTTTAGCATCTGACAACTGGTACTTCCTGCTTTACTTCTTGCTTGTAAGCAGGAATCAGATTTGCCAAATGGAGAGCTTTGTACATGTCTCTGTGTGGTTAAAGGTGATCTATAATTTTTTTGCACTCTGGTTGCACATTTAACATGCTAATAGAAATGAAGTAAAACTGATTTAAGTTTCCCTGCATTAAAGTTCCTGGCCACTAGGAGCGCCGCCTCTGGATGAGCGTTTTCCTGTTTGCTTATGGCGGGATACAGCTCATTGAGTGCGGTTTTAGTGCTAGCATCGGTCTGTGGTGGTATGTAGACAGCTACGAAAAATACAAACTCTCTCGGTAGATATTGTGGTCTACAGCTTATCATGAGATACTCTATCTCAGGCGAGCAAAACCCTGACTCTTCCTTAGATATCGTGCACCAGCTGTTGTTCACATACATAGGCCCCCGCCCCGTGTCTTACCAGAGGCTGCTGTTCTGTCCTGCCGATAATGTATAACCCGCCAGCTGTATGTTCTTAATGTCGTCGTTCTGCCACAACTCGGTGAAACATAAGATATTACAGTTAATGTCCCGTTGGCAGGATATACGTGCTTTTAGCTTGTCCCATTTATTTTCAAGCGATTTGAACATTAGCTAGCAGGACGGAAGGCAAGGACAGATTAGCCACTCATTGCCTGATCCTTGCAAGGCACCCTGATCTTTTTCCACAATCTCCGTTTCCTTCTCCAATGAATCACGGGGATCTGGGCCTGGTTGGGTGTCTGTAGTAATATATCCCTCCCGTCCGACTCATTGAAGAACTCTTCGTCCAGTTTGAGGTGAGCAATCGCAGTTCTGATGTCCAGATGCTCTTTTCGGTCATAAGAGACGGTAGCAGCAACATTATGTAGAAAACAAGTTACGAACATCGCAAAAAAAACGAACAAAATAGCATGGTTGGTTAAGAACCGGTAAGACGGCAGCCCTCCCCTCCAGCGCCATCGACGTGTATGTTCTATCTAAGGAATACTCCTAGTACTTGTCCCTGACTTGTTGTAGCTGCAGATCAGTGGCGGTCAGTGCCGTTTGTGATGGAGTACAATTATTATTATTTTATCAGCATGGCCTTATTTCTATTACAGCATGTTGGATGACTGTCATTCATATTCCATTCACCCAGTTCAATGGAATATTGATAGGTTTAGGCTACTACATGATACTCACATTATACCCATCATGAGGTTGCTACAACAGCCTACAAATGAAAGTTTACAACGTAGGTGCACGCAGGTCGAGACGACAATGACACATGGACATACAGTGACACATTCAATACCGCCTTGCACACTCTTGTCTGCGTCTAGCTTATCAAGGGTGTAATCATTATTCCAACAGTTGTGAACGAGTTTCTATTGGACAAATTGAGTATTTTTATCCCTGTTTCATTTGCTTCTGTTTTAAGAAATGTTTTTCAACAGTTGGTGGAATGAAACACCCCTGATCATGCATAAACAGTCACTTTCATAGCAGCCACGTTGTATTCATTCTAGCCTCTGCACTCTCCTCCTCTCACTTTTTCCCTTTGTTTGTGGACTTCAATGAACAACACATCAGCTGTATGTGACCAGGTAAAAAAAAAAAAAAAATCCAAGCCAAACCATATCATAACCGCTGCACACAGCCTACATCGTTGTCTCCATATTAGCTAAAGTAACGTCTTAGTCAACATAGCTAATAAAATTAACGCGTTAGTAAACCCGCTACAATCATGCAGTAATATTAGTGTATAGTCAGGAAGCAGTTACACCGGCGGGGCAATAAATTTATAAAAGCTCACCTTGACTTGGAGTTCGTGTTGTTGGATAGTCATAGCCAGCTAACTAACATAGCATCCCTCTGTTTGAGCCAGGTGTTTGAGTAACTAAACTAGCCAGCTGCATTTGTTAGCTAATTGAGAGAAAAAAATGACTCTTGCTTCGCCTTCATTTTTGAAAAAGAATTTGTTAAACTCTTCATCTATTGTGTCTTTGAGTCAACTACTCAATATTTGATGCACTGCAGTGCTAGCTAGCTGTAGTTTATGCTTTCAGTACTAGATTAATTCTCTGGTCCTTTGATTGGGTGGACAACATGTCAGTTCATGCTGCAAGAGCTCTGATATGTTGGTGGATGTCCTCCAGAAGTTATAATTACGGTGCAAGTATATGGAAGGGGGTGAGAACCATGATCCTCCTAGGTTGTGTAATGAAGTCAATATACCAAGAGAAGGACGGAAACTAGCCGTCCTCCAGATACATGGTGCTACCCTATAGAGTGCTGTTGAGGCTACTATAGACCTTCATTGTAAAAGTGTTTCAATCAATTATTTGGTGAAGTGAATATATTTAGTTTCATTTAAAGGATGACTTTATCCACATTTTACAATAAATAAATGAAATTCACTGAGGATGGTCCTCTGAGGAGCCCCCACTGCTGCAGATGAATCTAGGGTTTGCCTTGTCTATGTCCTTTCCTCATTTTGGGAAAAAAATCCATCCTCCACCCCCTCTCCTCCGTAGCCCCAGAAACCGATGAGTTGTCGAGGCGATGTCCGTTTGTTAGTGTCCTCCCCTCTAACCACGTTCCATCAGGATAGTCGTGCATGTCCTACCGGAGTCCTTCACGGAGGAGTTCTGATATCTGCCACACCCCCTTTGAATCAGCTGTTTTTATCGGAGGAGAAAATCTTGCACACGTTTAAAAGGAAAAAGTAGCATATTGTTTTTATCTATAAAATGTCTTGAACTAACTTCGTTTGTTTTTGACTTTACACATTCATTTTGTGGATCCTTCCCCTGTAAACATAATTTGCCTGACGACACGAGTGGAGGAGTCATTTCATACAAGTGCATTTTTGTCCACATTCCCTCTCCTCGCCGCCTCCTCGATGGACGGATGCAGGAGTTACACAAATCCAATTTTGAAAAAGCTTGACTGTCCTCTCTTTGCTTGTACTGTAGCTGCAGATGGTTGTCTGGAGAACGTCCCGGACACGGCAGAGTTCAGCAGAGAGTTCCAGAAGCATCAGCACTTGTTCGACCCAGAACATGACTACCCTGCTCTGACTAAGTGGGTGAGTGACCTAGGGCAACTTGGTAAAATTGCCTTCAGAGTGTACGGGCAACTTCACCCTACTCCACTAGGCTCAGGTGGTTACAACAAAGCTGTGCCCCCTGTACTATTGAATAAGTCCATGTCCTTACCCTCTTTTAGGAAATGTTTTTCCGCTTGTATTAACTGACACCACACCCCATCTGTGGACACTAGACAAGTCAACCATGGAAAGGTCTTTGATCCCTGAAAAGGCTCAAGCTATGTGTTTATGATTACAGAAAATAAAATCATTTGCTCTAAAACAATAGAAACATTCTTTGTCACTAAACTAACTTTGTCATTTCAGAACAAGGAACTGTTGTACCAGAAACTGAAGGGAGGACCCAAAAGAAGACAAAGGGTTATAACAGCTTTTGTTTTTTTGTTTTAAGCTTTTGTAGAAATAGTTTTTGTGAAACCACATCACCACCATTGAGTTGTTATACCCTGAAGGGGATAATGCCCTTTTTAAACTCACATTTCTGGATTAAGTTGCATGTTGACCGACCAATGTCAATTTTGAATCCGGACTACATTGTGTCTCATTCCTCCGTCAATGATCACAAACACCTCCGGAACACCTATAGCTTACCTCTTTATCGACACCTTTTTCAAGAATGTAATAAGATTTTATTTTAAATCCCAGCACCACAATACAATGTCATATTTTCTCCCTTTTTTTATTCCAGAGTGTCAATAACCCCTATCTGATGGGTCAGAAGCTGGACAACGTTGTGGCCAAGAAGTCTGTTCCCCACTACCCAGAAGAGGAGGACTACAGAACATCTACCTGAACACACCCTGCTGTTCTAAAGTTACTACCCCACCATGTCATGTCACTCAAACTAAACTATATTCAAAATTACATCACAAAAGTATTGGGAGTGTTCTCTAAATTCTACTTTATCACCATGACATTTTGTTGAACTGTGTAGCCTACTAACAATGTTACATGCAGTAACAGCTGTCTATTGATATGTACAAGTTGTGTAACAAATAAGGTATTATACTCTGCTATGTTCAGTTCTCAATCAATAATTGATCTATCAAAATGATTGATACTCAGTTTATTTGTGTGCCTGTGGTGTAAGATTCACCCTATGAAGCTGAATTTTCTGTTTTTATCAAACAAATATGCTGTTGATGTTTTGATATACATTTAATCAAGTTGCTATGGTTTTGCTTTTTTTGTGGCTCAAGCCTTAACTAAGTCTCTTGCTGTTTTCTGATCATTTTCTCTTAATCTAAAATAAATGATTGAATCTGCAAGTTTCCCAGGTTTGAGTCGTTTTTACTAGGATCTATCAGAGAGGATGATGGGCGTTGGAGGGGGCGGGAACATCCCTCTACTGTACTTAAATCTGAGACAGTACAGCTAGACAGCAGTTTGTTTTGCCTATTCCAAGAAGAGATCATACAGGAATACTAAAGCAATATCTTAATCCCGCAGGGAATCTTTCTGTTGTGTCGTTTGTGTAGGACAACGGTGAGTTAATCTAGCTATTTATCATTTGCGCTCTACCAAATAGAATAATTTCAACATTGTATCAGTCTGTTTAACTGTACACTATAACCACTTAAATGTATTTGGTTTGACATTACTGCATAAACCTTGATAGAAGTTATGCGTAATTTGTTCTGTTGATTTCCACGACGGCTTTAAATGTAATTATTTAATATTCTATAGATCAGGATGAAGACGTCAGTCTTTGCCTCGGCCATGGTGTTGGGACTACTCTTCTGTCCGCAAAGGAGCGCAGCGGTAGGTGGCTTCCAGGGTTCCTTTCAGCACCCATACAAATACAACTCCAGTCCCAACCAGTCTGAGCGCTCACCGCAGCAGCCGCCGCCACAGAACGGATTTGTCTCCCGCCAAATGGGGCCAGTAACTGCCAATGACGAGGTTCTAGAATCCAGCCAAGAAGCCTTACACGTCACGGAGCGCCGGTACCTCAAACTGGACTGGTGCAAAACGCAGCCGCTGAAACAGACGATCCACGAGGAAGGATGCCTCAGCCGCACTATAATCAATCGTTTCTGTTACGGGCAGTGTAACTCCTTCTACATCCCCCGACACATCTACGAAGATGACGGGGCTTTCCAATCGTGTTCCACCTGTAAACCGAAAACATTCACCACCGTCACCTATACCCTCATATGTCCCGGACAATCACCCAGCTCTCGGAAGAAACGCGTCCAGCGCGTAAAGACGTGCCGCTGCGCTTCCATAGACCTGGATTAGGCCTAGTTAAAACCATAGATGGACACAGTCTCTGTTGGTTTGCTTTCCACGGGAAGAATTAAAAGGTACCGACCAATGCATACAATTAAATGTGCTTCCATTGCAAAAACCGAATATGCATGAGGGAGAGAATGTCCAATCTTAATCCTAAAAGGGGAGATCAAAAGACAGCGAAACCAAGGGATGGAACTGTTCAAAACCATTCCAAAACCCTAAACTGGTAGCTATGCCAACCCCAACAGACTCCCCAGTGTAATGTATGGGACTATAATGACTGTTTTGGCACATTGTAAATGGCTTATAGCTTCGAGCGTAATTGTTTTTTAATGATATTGCTGGCTTGCGCCTAATACAAATATAACAGTATCACTGTGGAAACCAGAAGATTTGCGCATGTTTGCCATTTAAAATAAGGCGAAAAAGCCACAGTGTAAGAATTTGAGACTCTTTTTGTAAACCGTTCAGAGAGCGTATATTGTTTCCACTGTGTGGAATATGAGTTGGTGAATGCGTTCACTTCCGGAGCGCTAGACGAGTGTGGTGTTAATGAATATTGGCTTTTCTTTTTAAACTTTGCCCTGTTAGACGTCACTTAATGTACTTGTTATTGTATTAATCATGTATATAAAGTGGTTGCTGAATAAACTCATGATTGTACACCTTATTGAACTAGGTTGTGTTGTTGGGGTTGCAATAACAGACTGATGGCAAGATAAATACATAGATGATATATATTAATATGATTGACAGTGGAAATGTAAGATTATAAACTTAAATGTATTATAAAACACAAACAAAACTTCTGATATTTAATATCAGAAAACAGACAACTGAATTTCAAATCTACATGATCAAATCTATATTTCATAGGAAGTTTACCATACAATCTAGATACATTGTCTTATTAATTTGTCCAGTTGTTAATCAGTTATCAGCCTTTTTTATGTGTTTTTTTTAACAGGGCAGTGCTAGGATGAGGTGCAGAATCAAAAAATCAAAATGAACTTAAATATGTATCATCCTATTGCCAGTATCCTGTTGGTCAGTGAATGCAACTTTGTGACCTCCGAACCATTGGGTTTCCTCTAGTGTCCAGCGAGGGCAGGGTCAAAGGGCATCCAGGACAGTACAGTGTTCCAGGCTTGGTCCATAACAGGGTGGGCAGGATCAGAGACTAGTATGATCCTGATCACCCCCCTGTGTGGGTGGCTAAGGGGCGATGGGGGGAGAAGTCCCCAGTCCTGTGTGGGTAGCTGAAGGGCGATGGGGGGAGAAGTCCCCAGTCCTATGTGGGCAGCTAAGGGGCGATGGGGGGAGAAGTCCCCAGTCCTGTGTGGGTGGCTAAGGGGCGATGGGGGGAGAAGTCCCCAGTCCTGTGTGGGCGGCTAAGGGGCGATGGGGGGAGAAGTCCCCAGTCCTGTGTGGGCGGCTAAGGGGCGATGGGGGGAGAAGTCCCCAGTCCTGTGTGGGTGGCTAAGGGGCGATGGGGGGAGAAGTCCCCAGTCCTGTGTGGGTGGCTAAGGGGCGATGGGGGGAGAAGGCGGGAGAAGTCCCCAGTCCTGTGTGGGTGGCTAAGGGGCGATGGGGGGAGAAGTCCCCAGTCCTGTGTGGGTGGCTAAGGGGCGATGGGGGGAGAAGGCGGGAGAAGTCCCCAGTCCTGTGTGGGTGGCTAAGGGGCGATGGGGGGAGAAGTCCCCAGTCCTGTGTGGGTAGCTAAGGGGCGATGGGGGGAGAAGTCCCCAGTCCTGTGTGGGTGGCTAAGGGGCGATGGGGGGAGAAGTCCCCAGTCCTGTGTGGGTAGCTGAAGGGCGATGGGGGGAGAAGTCCCCAGTCCTATGTGGGCAGCTAAGGGGCGATGGGGGGAGAAGTCCCCAGTCCTGTGTGGGTGGCTAAGGGGCGATGGGGGGAGAAGTCCCCAGTCCTGTGTGGGCGGCTAAGGGGCGATGGGGGGAGAAGTCCCCAGTCCTGTGTGGGCGGCTAAGGGGCGATGGGGGGAGAAGTCCCCAGTCCTGTGTGGGTGGCTAAGGGGCGATGGGGGGAGAAGTCCCCAGTCCTGTGTGGGTGGCTAAGGGGCGATGGGGGGAGAAGGCGGGAGAAGTCCCCAGTCCTGTGTGGGTGGCTAAGGGGCGATGGGGGGAGAAGTCCCCAGTCCTGTGTGGGTGGCTAAGGGGCGATGGGGGGAGAAGGCGGGAGAAGTCCCCAGTCCTGTGTGGGTGGCTAAGGGGCGATGGGGGGAGAAGTCCCCAGTCCTGTGTGGGTAGCTAAGGGGCGATGGGGGGAGAAGTCCCCAGTCCTGTGTGGGTGGCTAAGGGGCGATGGGGGGAGAAGTCCCCAGTCCTGTGTGGGTGGCTAAGGGGCGATGGGGGGAGAAGTCCCCAGTCCTGTGTGGGTGGCTAAGGGGCGATGGGGGGAGAAGTCCCCAGTCCTGTGTGGGTGGCTAAGGGGCGATGGGGGGAGAAGTCCCCAGTCCTGTGTGGGTGGCTAAGGGGCGATGGGGGGAGAAGTCCCCAGTCCTGTGTGGGTGGCTAAGGGGCGATGGGGGGAGAAGTCCCCAGTCCTGTGTGGGTGGCTGAAGGGAGAAGGCGGGAGAAGGCAGGAGAAGTCCCCAGTCCTGTGTGGGTGGCTAAGGGGCGATGAGGGGAGAAGTCCCCAGTCCTGTGTGGGTGGCTGAAGGGAGAAGGCGGGAGAAGGCAGGAGAAGTCCCCAGTCCTGTGTGGGTGGCTAAGGGGCGATGGGGGGAGAAGTCCCCAGTCCTGTGTGGGTAGCTAAGGGGAGAAGGCAGGAGAAGTCCCCAGTCCTGTGTGGGTGGCTAAGGGGCGATGGGGGGAGAAGTCCCCAGTCCTGTGTGGGTAGCTGAAGGGCGATGGGGGGAGAAGTCCCCAGTCCCTTCACACAGCAACTCTTCTCATTAATCTCTTCTCTGTCCTGTTCGATCTCTCAGCTTGTGGCCACCATGTTTGCTTCTTTCTGACGCAGTCTCTCTTTCTGTCAGGGCAGCGAAAAAGGGTTATTGTTTTCCATTAGGGACAGTAAGCAAATTGTCTCCACATACTGTACTGTACTGGCTTTTAAGTAAGCCTTGTCCAACTAAGTCATTAAGTAAGCCTTGTCCAACTAAGTCATTAAGTAAGCCTTGTCCAATTAAGTCATTAAGCCTTGTCCAACTAAGTCATTAACATTTACATTTTAGTCATTTAGCAGACGCTCTTATCCAGAGCGACTTACAGTAGTGAATGCATACATTTCATACATTTCATTTCATGCATTTTTATTTAAAAAAAGAAAAAATTGTACTGGCCCCCCATGGGAATCGAACCCACAACCCTGGCGTTGCAAACACCATGCTCTACTAACTGAGCCACAGGGAAGTAAGCCTTGTCCAACTAAGTCATTAAGCCTTGTCCAACTAAGTCATTAAGTAAGCCTTGTCCAATTAAGTCATTAAGTAAGTCTTGTCCAACTAAGTCATTAAGTAAGCCTTGTCCAACTAAGTCATTAAGTAAGCCTTGTCCAACTAAGTCATTAAGTAAGCCTTGTCCAATTAAGTCATTAAGTAAGCCTTGTCCAATTAAGTCATTAAGTAAGCCTTGTCCAACTAAGTCATTAAGTAAGCCTTGTCTGAGCCAGAACAGCCCATAGGGGGAGGAGAATTTCACACTTTTGAGGCCCATTGGAAGAGTTTTTATGCATGTAACAGTAATTCAATTATTCAATCAAAACCAGGTTCCTGAGATCAAAAATATAATTGCACTGTTTTGTTGAGCCTGAATCCAAAAATCTATAAAATGGATGATGCTTATAACTTAGCCCCAAAACCTGGTTAGCATGATGGATGATTGATTATGATCTATCGTACTGTGCAGTGCAATGGTGTTGCTTTAAACCCATAGAATTACATAACTGTAATATATCACTATATACACTGAGTGTACAAAACATTAAGGACACCTGTTAAATCCACTTCGGTGAAGGTGAGGAGACAGGTTATAGATATTTAAGCCTTGAGACAATTGAGACATGGATTATGTATGTGTGCCATTCAGAGGGTAAATGGGCAAGACAAAAGATTTAAGTGTCTTTGAACGGGGTATGGTAGTAAGTGCCACGGGCATCGGTTTGTGTCAAGAGCTGCAACGCTGCTGGGTTTTTCACACTCAACAGTTTCCCGTGTGTATCAAGAATGGTCCACCACCCGAAGGACATCCAGCCAACTTGACACAACTGTGGGAAGGAAGCATTGGAGTCAACATGGGCCGGCATCTCTTTGGAACACTTTTGACACCTTGTAGAGTCCATGCCCTGACGAACAGAGGCTGTTCTGATGGCAAAAGGGGGTGCAACTCAAAATAGGAAGGTGTTCCTAATGTTTTGTCCACTCAGTGTATATCTCTATACTCTCACCAGACTGTTAGGGTGTACTTCATATCTTTATACCACAGCATTGTTGAACAGTCGTTTCTGATTGGCTTGAAGGGCATCCTTATTTCTCTTTATAAACTGGGTGGTTCGAGCCCTTATGCTGATTGGCTGACAGCCGTGGTGTATCAGACCATATACCACGGGTATGACAAAACATTTATTTTTAATGCTCTAATTACGTTGGTAACTAGTTTATAATAGCAATAAGGCACCTCAGGGACTTGTGGTATATGGCCAATACACTACGGCTAAGGGCTGTATCCAAGCACTCTGCATAGCATCGTGGCTAAGAACAGCACTTAGCCGTGGTATATTGGCCATAATGTTTATCTTGCCTATGTCGCTCTGTCATTGCTGATCCGTATATTTATATATTCTTATTCCATTCCTTTACTTAGACATGTGTGTATTAGGTAGTTGTTGTGGAATTGTTAGATTACTTGTTAGATATTACTGCACTGTCAGAACTAGAAGCACAAGCATTTCGCTACACTCGCAATAACATCTGCTAACCATGTATATGTGAGCTATAAAATTTGATTTGATATACCACACCACCTCATGCTTTATTGCTTAAGTAATGCACGGCAATAACAAACAGCTATGAAATTCATTCTAACATGTTTTCTGTTTGTGTTGAGTTGAGTGGTAATGTTTCCCTGAGCCTCACCACACTGGTAAGGTTAATCAGATGTGATGGATAGTGGATAGTGGTGCTCAAAGCTCTATACTGTATGCAGGGGCGCAGCTTTCACTGCGGACGGGGGGATTATGACCCCCCCCCCCCCCCCCCCCCCCCATATTCTGAAATTGCATTTTTGTCCCCCGCCCCAGTTTTATCATTGGAATGTGATACAAAACGAGGCAACAGTGTGCTTTAGGACCATGTGGACGCCTCAGAGAGGTTGGATAGGATGTTTGGAGTATTTATCCAACCGGATAAAACATCTATGTCCCTCCCACTTCTAAGACCAAAGTTGCGCCCCATGACTGTATGTCTATCTTAAGTTTGAGTTGTGTTGTTCTCACCAGACTGTTAGGGTTGATCTTCCTAGTCTCCACCTTCTTGTCTGCTGTAATCTTCTTCACCGACAGCTGAGCCTCTTTCAGTCTGGGAGAAGGAGGGAAGGATGGGGAAAAGAGCAGGTTCACATCAGTTTCATAGTGAGAGTGCTGATCTACAGTCGTGGCCAAAAGTTTTGAGAATGACACAAATATAAATTTTCACAAAGTCTGCTGCCTCAGTTTGTATGATGGCAATTTGCATATACTCCAGAATGTTATGAAGGGTGATCAGATGAATTGCAATTAGTTGCAAAGTCCCTCTTTGCCATGCAAATGAACTGAATCCCCCAAAAACATTTCCACTGCATTTCAGCCCTGCCACAATAGGACCAGCTGACATCATGTCAGTGATTCTCTCGTCAACACAGGTGTGAGTGTTGACGAGGACAAGGCTGGAGATCACTCTGTCATGCTGATTGAGTTTGAATTACAGACTGGAAGCTTCAAAAGGAGGGTGGTGCTTGGAATCACTGTTCTTCCTCTGTCAGCCATGGTTACCTGCAAGGAAACACGTGCCGTCATCATTGCTTTGCACAAAAAGGCAAGGATATTGCTGCCAGTAAGATTGCACCTAAATCAACCATTTATCGGATCATCAAGAACTTCAAGGAGAGCGGTTCAATTGTTGTGAAGAAGGCTTCAGGGTGCACAAGAAAGTCCAGCAAGTGCCAGGACCGTCTCCTAAAGTTGATTCAGCTGCGGGATCGGGGCACCACCAGTACAGAGCTTGATCATGAATGGCAGCAGGCAGGTGTGAGTGCATCTGCACGCACAGTGAGGCGAAGACTTTTGAAGGATGGCCTGGTGTCAAGAAGGGAAGCAAAGAAGCCACTTCTCTCCAGGAAAAACATCAGGGAGAGACTGATATTCTGCAAAAGGTACAGGGATTGGACTGCTGAGGACTGGGGTAAAGTCATTTTCTCTGATGAATCCCCTTTCTGATTGTTTGGAGCATCCAGAAAAAAGCTTGTCCGGAGAAGAGAAGGTGAGCGCTACCATCAGTCCTGTGTCATGCCAACAGTAAAGTATCCTGAGACCATTCATGTGTGGGGTTGCTTCTCAGCCAAGGGAGTGGGCTCACTCAAAAGTTTGCCCATGAATAAAGAATGGTACCAACACATCCTCCGAGAGCATCTTCTCCCAACCATCCAGGAACAGTTTGGTGGCGAACAATGCCTTTTCCAGCATGATGGAGCACCTTGCCATAAGGCAAAAGTGATAACTAAGTGGCTCGGGGAACAAAACAGATATTTTGGGTCCATGGCCAGGGAACTTCCCAGACCTTAATTCCATTGAGAATTTGTGGTCAATCCTCAAGAGGCGGGTGGACAAACAAAAACCCACAAAGTCTGACAAACTCCAAGCATTGATTATGCAAGAATGGGCTGCCATCAGTCAGGATGTGGCCCAGAAGTTAATTGGCAGCATGCCAGGGCAGATTGCAGAGGTCTTGAAAAAGAAGGGTCAACACTGCAAATGTTGACTCTTTGCATCAACTTCATGTAATTGTCAATAAAAGCCTTTGACACTTATGAAATGCTTGTAATTATACTTCAGAATTCCATAGTAAGATCTGACAAAAATATCTAAAGACACTGAAGCAGCAAACTTTGTGGAAAATTAATATTTGTGCCATACTCAAAACTTTTGGCCACGACTGTAGGATCACCCCCCCCCCCCCCCCCCATGTAATCCTAGGCACTGTGATCTTAATTGATCCTAAATCAGAACTCTGAGACACTTGATACGTACGGCCCCCCAGGACACAAGTTCACATCAGCCTCGGACCCAGTAACATACAGGAGATTCAACCGATGTTCGAGATAGAACAATGTTTTCCACAAGATCACAATCTTCAGACAGACAGACAGTCTCAGTCAGTCAGTCTGGTCTCGTGTAGCTCAGTTGGTAGAGCATGGCGGTTGCAACTCCAGGGTTGTGGATTTGATTCCCACTGAGGGTCCGGTATGATGAAAATGTGTACACTCACTACTGTAAGTCGCTCTGGATAAGAGCGTCTGCTAAATTAATAAAATGTAGAACAGTGTTACTCAACCGTCAGTCAGTCCGTGGACCGGCAGCGTCTTTGTGGGATGTAGCAGATGGGTGATGGCGGCCATCTTAGATAGCCATCTTCCTGATTTAGTCAATTCTCAAGGGGATATAGTTATATAAGCAAAATAATCCACAGCTCAATCCAAGTAATATATATTGTATATGTCAATTAGATGTTTTTATCCAGTATGTGTAAGTGATCCCTGTGGGAATTAAATTACTCTAGTCTTGGAGCTATAGTAGTTCACTGTGTTTGTAGCCGTATCTGACCAGGGTTTTGAACCCGGGTCTTCTGCACGCCACAAGACTGAGCTTGGGGAGCTAACACAAGTCATCAGTTCTTTGGCAAGGTTACATCACACAAGTGTGGTTCCAAATTACTTCTTTTGCATGCACGCACACACACACACACCTCTCTTTGGAGATATTCTTGTTCTCTCTCCTCCACCTGGTCATGAAGTCGGTACAGAACTCAAACCACAGCATAAAGAAGTGACCTGTCGCCACCTCGGTCTCTCCTGTCTTGGGCTTCAGCCCTAAGAACGTCACCAGCTCGTGGAAGCTGAGGAACAGACAGAGATAAGGGAAGATGGTGTTAGAACTTCTGGAATCTCTCGTATAATAATTGAATTATTGTCGACGGCAGTATCGCCTTGTGGAGCTCTTCAATTAAACTTATTTCGTCGTACTACAAAGGCGATGTAGAAGTAGAAAGAGAGAGGTGTGTTTTCAAACCTTTTTTGTGCAAACATCAACTGGGCATGCACTTCATCTTGTTCTTTATGCGCTGCAAATGAAATATATACAATTGTATAACATTTCAATTAACTACATACACCGGCATGCAAAGACAAGCACTGAGAAGGTATTGTACTGTACAATGGTCTTGACAAATGCAAGTTAAATGGAGCCAGACAAACTTTTTCTTCTTAAAAACACGCAATTCTCCCACAAAGGGGCTGTTTTGCTGCCTTAATTGTAACAAGCCCTATCCTTCGGTGTTTCTATAATGGTCTATGATTCTATTTCAATCCAAAGACTTAGAGCCATGCAGAACAGAAGTATCGCTCTCTCTCTCTCTCTCTCTCTCTCTCTCTCTCTCTCTCTCTCTCTCTCTCTCTCTCTCTCTCTGAACAGTTTCTCCCACCGAACGTTTCTCCTATCTGTCTCTCTCCAGAGTCCCAGTACGCACCGCCTGATCCCTATCTGTGTGTCTAGCCTCTGAACTTCACCGTAAGCTGTCTATCTTCTCCTCAGACCCATATCAAACCTCTAAAAAAGACAGATAAGAAATTTGTCATGGCAACAGGATGTATGCGTCCTTATCTGAGAGCTAGAGACAATTGAATAATTATGATAGGAGGGAGGGAGAGAGAGAGCAAAAGAGAGAGAGAGAGCGATATATATATAGAGAAAGAGAGAAATAGAAATAGATAAATTAAAAGGGAGAGAAAGAGATGAAGAGGTATATACAGTTGAAGTCGGAAGTTTACATACACCTTTGCCAAATACAGTTAAAATTCCTGACATTTAATCCTAGTAAAAATTCCCTGTCTTAGGTCAGTTAGAAGCACCACTTTATTTTAAGAATGTGAAATGTCAAAATAATAGAGAGAATTATTTATTTCAGCTTTTATTTCTTTCATCACATTCCCAGTGGGTCAGAAGTTTACATACACTCAATTAGTATTTGGTAGCATTGCCTTTAAATTGTTTAACTTGGGTCTAACGTTTCAGGTAGCCTTCCACAAGCTTCCCACAATAAGTTGGGTGAATTTTGGCCCATTCCTCCTGACAGAGTTGGTGTAAATGAGTCAGGTTTGTAGGCCTCCTTGCTCGCACACGCTTTTTCAATTCAGTCCACATATTTTCTATAGCATTGAGGTCAGGGTTTTGTGATGGCCACTCCAATACCTTGAATTTGTTGTCCTTAAGCCATTTTGCCACAACTTCGGAAGTATGTTTGGGGTCATTGTCCATTTGGAAGACCCATTTGCGACCAAGCTTTAACTTCCTGACTGATGTCTTGAGATATTGCTTCAATATATCCACATAATTGTCCTCCTCATGATGCCATCTATTTTGTGAAGCGCACCAGTCCCTCCTGCAGCAAAGCACCCCAACAACATGATGCTGCCACCCCCGTGCTTCACGGTTGGGAGACGAGGAGCGTCCAGGATTTCGCCCTGGAATTCAGAATCCTGGCAGCTGGTACGGGATGGAATCACAGGGCCCTGATTGACCATTACCGCTGCAGTCTAGGTGAGGACGTCCGTCGGGAGCTGGCCTGCAGAGACACCACCCTCACCTTCGACCAGCTGGCGGATCTGTCCATCCGGCTGGACAACCTGCTGGCTGCTCGCGGACGTCCAGATCAGGGTCTGGTGGTTCCATCCTCCCGCACCCCCTCTCCTATTCCCATGGAACTGGGAGGGGCGGTGCGCAGGGAGACTGGAGGGGGTTCCCGCTCGTGCCCCATTGGTGGCCGCAGAGTCGGTGCTGGGTGGGTTCCTCTGGGAATCGAGGTAACAGGCAGGGCGCTCTGGCGCCACCCCAGGTGAGTAGGCACCATTCTCATCCAGAGCCCTCTGTTGCTCATATATTTGTGTCTGTTACTTTTCCAGATTTTTCCCCACGTTCTCAGCATAAGGCGCTAGTAGATTCAGGCGCGGCTGGGAATTTCATTGATCAAGCTCTTGCTCGTAGTTTAGGGATCCTCATTGTACCCGTGGATGTTCCATTCCCCGTTCACACCTTAGACAGTCGACCATTAGAGTCAGGGTTAATCAGGGAGGCCACAGCTCCTTTGAGTATGGTGACGCAGGGGGGTCACAAGGAATTTTTTTTTATTTTCCTTATTGACCGTGGTGCTGGGTCTACCTTGGTTAACTAGTTATAACCCCACTTTTTCTTGGCCACAAAGGGCTCTAACGGGGTGGTCGCGAGAGTGCTCAGGTAGGTGTGTAGGTGTTTCCGTTGGTGCTACTACGGTGGAAAGTCCAGACCAGGTCTCCACCATGTGCATTCCCCCCGAATATGCCGATTTGGCTCTCGCCTTCTGTAAAAGGAAAGCGACTCAATTACCACCCCATCGACAGGGGGATTGTGCGATAAATCTCATGGTAAACGCTGCACTTCCCAAGAGTCACGTGTATCTCCTGTCGCAAGCGGAGAAGGTGGCTATGGAGACATATGTCTCTGAATCCCTGCATCAGGGGTACATTAGGTCCTCCATTTCACCCATCTCCTCGAGTTTCTTTTTTGTGAAGAAGAAGGGTGGAGGTCTGCGCCCGTGCATTGATTATCGAGGTCTAAATAAAATCACGGTGGGATACAGTTACCCACTACCTCTGATCACCACGGCGATAGAGTTAATGCACGGGGCGCGCTTCTTCACTAAACTGGATATCAGGAGTGCGTACAATCTGGTGCGTATCCGAGAGGGGGATGAGTGGCAGACAGCTTTTAGTACCACCTCAGGGCACTATGAGTACCTCGTCATGCCGTACGGGTTGAAGAATGCTCCATCAGTCTTCCAATCTTTTGTAGACGAGATTCAGGGACCTGCACGGGCAGGGTGTAGTGGTGTATATCGATGACATTCTGATATACTCCGCTACACGCGCCGAGCATGTGTCACTGGTGTGCAGAGTACTTAGTCGCCTGTTGGAGCATGACCTGTATGTCAAGGCTGAGAAATGTCTGTTCTTTCAACAGTCCGTCTCCTTCTTAGGGTATCGCATATCTACGTCAGGAGTGGAGATGGAGAGTGACCGCATCGCAGCCGTGCGTAATTGGCCGACTCCAACTACGGTAAAGGAGGTGCAGCGATTTTTAGGGTTTGCCAATTACTTCCGGAGGTTTATCCGTGGTTTTGGTCAGGTAGGGGCTCCCATTACCTCACTATTGAAGGGGGGTCCGGTGCGTTTGCAGTGGTTGGCTGGGGCGGACAGGGATTTTAGGAAACTGAAGGCTCTGTTTACCTCGGTTCCTATGTTGGCTCATCCGGATCCGTCTTTGCAATTCATAGTGGAGGTGGACGCGTCTGAGGCTGGGATAGGAGCTGTGCTCTCGCTTTTCTCATCTGGACTGACCACCGCAATCTGGAGACTGAATCCTCGCCAGGCAAGGTGGGCCATGTTTTTCACCCGTTTTGTGTTTACCCTCTCTTACAGACCAGGTTCCCAGAACGTTAAGGCAGACGCACTGTCCTAGCTGTATGACACAGAGGAGCGGTCCATGGATCCCACTCCCATAATCCCAGCCTCATGTTTGGTGGCACCGGTAGTATGGGAGCTGGACGCGGACATTGAGCGGGCATCACGTACAGAGCCCGCTCCCCCCCCAGTGTCCAGCTGGGCGTCTGTACGTTCCGTCTGCTGTCCGCGACTGATTGATGTACTGGGCCCACACGTCACCCTCCTCTGGTTATCCTGGGATTGGGCGGACGATGCGCTGTCTTAATGGGAGGTACTGGTGGCCCACCTTAGCTAAGGACGTGAGGGTTTATGTTTCCTCCTGCTCAGTGTGCGCCCAGTGCAAGGCTCCTAGACACCTACCCAGAGGTAAATTACAACCCTTACCCGTTCCACAACGGCTGTGGTCGCACTTGTCGGGGGATTTCATAACCGATCTTCCACCTTCACAAGGTAACACCACGATCCTGGTCATTGTGGATCGTTTTTCTAAGTCCTGTCGTCTCCTCCCTTTGCCCGGTCTCCCTACGGCCCTACAAACGGCGGAGGCCCTGTTTACACACGTCTTTCAGCACTACGGGGTGCCTGAGGATATAGTGTCTGATCGGGGTCCTCAGTTCACTTCTAGGGTCGGGAAGGCGTTCATGGAACGTCTGGGGGTCTCCGTCAGCCTTACCTCGGGTTTTCACCCTGAGAGTAATGGCCAGGTGGAGAGAGTTAACCAGGATGTGGGTAGGTTTCTGAGGTCTTATTGCCAGCACTGGCTGGGGATGTGGGCGGAGTTTGTGCCCTGGGCAGAGATGGCTCAGAACTCACTCCGCCATTCCTCCACTAACCTCTCTCCCTTTCAGTGTGTGTTGGGGTATCAGCCGGTTCTGGCCCCTTGGCATCAGAGTCAGACCGAGGCTCCTGAGGTGGACCACTGGTTCCGGCGCGCGGAGGAAACAGGGGACGCCGCTCATGTTCACCTTCAGCGCCGTGCGGCGCCAGTGTGTTCACACCGGAGGACAGGGTCTGGCTCTCGACCAGAAACCTGCCCCTCCGCCTGCCCTGCCGGAAGCTGAGTCCGCGGTTTGTGGGGCCGTTTAAAGTCCTGAGGAGAGTGAACGAGGTATTTTATTGGTTAAAGCTCCCCTCCTATTACCGCATTAACCCCTCGCTCCATGTGTCTCTCCTCAGGCCAGTGGTGGCTGGCCATCTCCAGGAGGCTGAGGTGCGGGAGGTTCCTCCGCCCCCTCTGGACATTGAGGGGGCCCCGGCGTACTCCGTTCGATCCATCCTGGATTCAAGACGTCGGGCGAGGGGTCTTCAGTACCTTGTGGACTGGGAGGGGTACGGTTCAGAGTGAGAGATGCTGGGTTCCGGTGGAGGATGTGATAGATCCTTCCCTGCTTCGAGAGTTCCATCGTCTCCATCCGGATTGCCCTGCACCTCGTCCTCCAGGTCGTCCCCGAGGCCGGTGTCGACGCGTGGCTAGAGCCTTGCGTCAGGGGGTGGGGGTACTGTCACGACTTCTGCCAAAGTCGATGCCCCTCCTTGCTCGGGTGGTGTTCAGCGGTCGACTTCACCGGCCTTCTAGCCATCATTGATCAGTTTCTCATTTTCCATCGGTCTTGTCTTGTTTTCCTACACACTTGGTTCCAATCCCATCAATTACATGTTGTGTATTTAACCCTCTGTTTCCCCTCATGTCCTTGTCGGTGATTGTTTTTGTTATGTTATGTTACGTGTGTTTTGTATCGGTGTGCGACTGGTATTATGTTACCCATGTTATTTTGTACTTTGGTTGTGGAGTTTGATTTTCAAATTAAATACTCCAGAATAACCAATTTGGTTTCTCCTGCGCCTGACTTCCCTGCCACCAACATACACGAATATGACAGGTATGACAACTTCGTGGTCCCATGGTGTTTATACTTGCGTACTATTGTTTGAACAGATGAACGTGATACCTTCAGACGTTTGGAAATTGCTCCCAAGGATGAACCAGACCTGTGGAGGTCTACAATATTTTTCCTGAGGTCTTGGCTGATTTATTTTGATTTTCCCATGATGTCAAACAAAGAGGCACTGAGTTTGAAGGTAGGCCTTGAAATACATCCACAGGTACACCTCCAATTCACTCAAATTATGTCAATTAGCCTATCAGAGGCTTCTAAAGCCATGCCATCATTTTCTGGAATTTTCCAAGCTGTTTAAAGGCACAGTCAACGTAGTGTTTGTAAACTTCTGACCCACTGGAATTGTGATACAGTGAATTATAAGATAAATAATCTGTCTGTCAACAATTGTTGGAAAAATTGTTGTTGGAAAAATGTCCTAACCGACTTGCCAAAACTATCGTTTGTTAACAAGAAATTTGTGGAGTGGTTGAAAAATGAGTTTTAATGACTCCAACCTAAGTGTATGTAAACTTCGGACTTCAACTATATATATATATACTATATATATATACTATATATATATATATATATATATATATATATAGAGGGAGAGGGAGAGGGGGAGAGGGGGAGAGAGAGTAATTATGGAATGAAAACCAGGTGTGTAATGGAACAAGACAAAACAAATGGAATATGAGAAATGGAGTTGCGATGGCTAGAAAGCCGATGACGTCGATCGACGAACGCCACCTGAACAAGGAGAGGAGCCGACTTCGGTGGAAGTCGTGACAGAAAGATATATATATATATAGAGAGAAAGAGAAAGAGAGAGAGAGCGAGCGAGAAAGAATAGATAGGCGAGGAAAACAAGGATAACCCATGGACACTGGGAGGCATGTTGAGATATTGGCTTTGTGGAGGACCTTGGTACAGTGAGGGAAAAAAGTATTTGATCCCCTGCTGATTTTGTACGTTTGCCCACTGACAAAGAAATGATCAGTCTATAATTTTAATGGTAGGTTTATTTGAACAGTGAGAGACAGAATAACAACAAAAAAATCCAGAAAAACACATGTCAAAAATGTTATAAATTGATTAGCATTTTAATGAGGGAAATAAGTATTTGACCCCTCTGCAAAACATGACTTAGTACTTGGTGGCAAAACCCTTGTTGGCAATCACAGAGGTCAGACATTTCTTGTAGTTGGCCACCAGGTTTGCACACATCTCAGGAGGGATTTTGTCCCACTCCTCTTTGCAGATCTTCTCCAAGTCATTAAGGTTTTGAGGCTGACGTTTGGCAACTCGAACCTTCAGCTCCCTCCACAGATTTTCTATGGGATTAAGGTCTGGAGACTGGCTAGGCCACTCCAGGACCTTAATGTGCTTCTTCTTGAGCCACTCCTTTGTTGCCTTGGCCGTGTGTTTTGGGTCATTGCCATAGTGGAATACCCATCCACGACCCATTTTCATTGCCCTGGGTGAGTGAAGGAGGTTCTCAGCCAAGATTTGACGGTACATGGCCCCGTCCATTGTCCCTTTGATGCGGTGAAGTTGTCCTGTCCCCTTAGCAGAAAAACACCCCCAAAGCATAATGTTTCCACCTCCATGTTTGATGGTGGGGATGGTGTTCTTGGGGTCATAGGCAGCATTCCTCCTCCTCCAAACACGGCGAGTTGAGTTGATGCCTAAGAGCATCATTTTGGTCTCATCTGACCACAACACTTTCACCCAGTTGTCCTCTGAATCATTCTAATGTTCATTGGCAAACTTCAGACGGGCATGTATATGTGCTTTCTTGAGCAGGGGGATCTTGCGGGCGCTGCAGGATTTCAGTCCTTCACGGCGTAGTGTGTTACCAATTGTTTTCTTGGTGACTATGGTCCCAGCTGCCTTGAGATCATTGACAAGATCCTCCCGTGTAGTTCTGGGCTGATTCCTTACCGTTCTCATGATCATTGCAACTCCACGAGGGGAGATCTTGCATGGAGCCCCAAGCCGAGGGAGATTGACAGTTCTTTTGTGTTTCTTCCATTTGTGAATAATTGCACAAACTGTTGTCACCTTCTCACCAAGCTGCTTGGCGATGGTCTTGTAGCCCAATCCTGCCTTGTGTAGGTCTACAATCTTGTCCCTGACATCCTTGGAGAGCTCTTTGGTCTTGGCCATGGTGGAGAGTTTGTAATCTGATTGATTCCTTCTGTGGACAGGTGTCTTTTATACAGGTAACAAACTGAGATTAGGAGCACTCCCTTTAAGAGTGTGCTCCTAATCCAGCTCGTTACCTGTATAAAAGACACCTGAGAGCCAGAAATCTTTCTGATTGAGAGGGGGTCAAATACTTATTTCCCTCATTAAAATGCAAATCAATTTATAACATTTTTGACATGCGTTTTTCAGGATTTTTTGTTGTTGTTATTCTGTCTCTCACTGTTCAAATAAACCTACCATTAAAATTATAGACTGATCATTTCTTTGTCAGTGGGAAAACGTACAAAATCAGCAGGGGATCAAATACGTTTTTCCCTCACAGTACATGAGGCCTACCTGCTGATGAAGAAGGCCTTGTACAATGGAAGTTTAAGAACATAAGAATTTGACTGAAAAAACTATTGTGGAAAGTTGGTTGGTAGTTCAAGGCTTAGAGATGTTCCATGATCTACATGTATCTGAGACAGCTCAAACAGCCTTTTTCATTTCTGTTGTTGTGTCCCTATACTACTAACTACTGTTGTTATGTCACTATACTACTAACTACTGGGGACTACTGTTGTTATGTCACTATACTACTAACTACTGGGGACTATTGTTGTTGTGTCACTATACTACTAACTACTGTTGCTATGTCACTATACTACTAACTAATGTTGTTGTGTCACTATACTACTAACTACTGTTATTATGTCACTATACTACTAACTACTGTTGTTGTGTCACTATACTACTAACTACTGTTGTTGTGTCACTATACTACTAACTACTGTTATTATGTCACTATACTACTAACTACTGTTGTTGTGTTACTATACTACTAACTACTGTTGCTGTGTCACTATACTACTAACTACTGTTGTTATGTCACTATAATACTAACTACTGTTGCTGTGTCACTATACTACTAACTACTGTTGTTGTGTCACTAT
Source organism: Salmo trutta (assembly GCF_901001165.1). Classification (NCBI taxonomy): domain Eukaryota; kingdom Metazoa; phylum Chordata; class Actinopteri; order Salmoniformes; family Salmonidae; genus Salmo; species Salmo trutta. The sequence continues at coordinate 34,043,619 of NC_042991.1, forward strand.
ACTACTAACTACTGTTGCTATGTCACTATACTACTAACTACTGTTGTTATGTCACTATACTACTAACTACTGGGGACTACTGTTGTTATGTCACTATACTACTAACTACTGGGGACTACTGTTGTTGTGTCACTATACTACTAACTACTGTTGCTATGTCACTATACTACTAACTACTGTTGTTGTGTCACTATACTACTAACTACTGTTATTATGTCACTATACTACTAACTACTGTTGTTGTGTTACTATACTACTAACTACTGTTGCTGTGTCACTATACTACTAACTACTGTTGTTATGTCACTATAATACTAACTACTGTTGCTGTGTCACTATACTACTAACTACTGTTGTTATGTCACTATAATACTAACTACTGTTGCTGTGTCACTATAATACTAACTACTGTTGTTGTGTCACTATACTACTAACTACTGTTGCTGTGTCACTATAATACTAACTACTGTTGTTATGTCACTATAATACTAACTACTGTTGTTGTGTCACTATACTACTAACTACTGTTGCTGTGTCACTATACTACTAACTACTGTTGTTGTGTCACTATACTACTAACTACTGTTGTTGTGTCACTATACTACTAACTACTGTTGTTGTGTCACTATACTACTAACTACTGTTGTTATGTCACTATAATACTAACTACTGTTGTTATGTCACTATACTACTAACTACTGTTGTTGTGTCACTATACTACTAACTACTGGGGACTACTGTTGTTATGTCACTATATTACTAACTACTGTTGTTATGTCACTATACTACTAACTACTGTTGTTATGTCACTATACTACTAACTACTGTTGTTGTGTCCCTATACTACTAACTACTGTTGCTGTGTCACTATACTACTGACTACTGGGGACTACTGTTGTCCTCATTACTGTCCAGTGCTATAGGCTACTCACCAATCAGAATGAACGCCTCCATCTTGTCCTTAAACGGCTGGAGGTGTTCCTCTGGAGAGCTCGAACACACCTTCTGAACTCCTTTCTCACACACTGGAAAAACATATATTGTTAGACTTCTCTCGTACACTTTTTCCAAATAAACACATAGAGACATAAGGACAGACAGAGAGGTAGCTTCAGTCAGCTCCACCTGTACCAGAGGGGAAGGTTATCGTTATGGTTTCCCTTTTTGATAACAACTGTTTAGATGCACTGATGAACATACATCTGGCGGCAGCCGATATCTCTCTCTCTCTCTCTCTGTGGCTCCTAGACCTGTCCCTGTTCTGTTTGTTCCCTCTGGCTCACTGTTCGTCCAATCAGGGCATCACAGGAGAGCCAGAGGAGCCAGTCTCCAGGCCCAGTCATAATACAGCCTGCTGGGAGTCACAGTAACACACCCCCTCCCTCCTGCCCCCCACACCACGCTCCATCATCACCACCCAGATAAAATTACAAAGAATACTGTTTTCATTGAGGATTTGTGTAAACTGTGGAGGCGGGTATCTTCATTGTGGCGAGTCTTTCTTTGCTTTGTTTGTTTTTCTCTCTTTTGTGCTGGAGAAGAGTTTGTTCTTGTCAGACTTGAAGAGGGTAATTCCGTCTCAGGTAAACAGAGGCCACATGCCTACTTGACATTAAAAGTGTACTGTAACTACGGTGTAGTAGTGAAGCAACTGTTTGACACAGCAAAACCAACGTAGCCTCTTCACACAGCCAACGTGGCAAAGTGAGACTAAATCAAACCCACTTTTTGAGTTGTGTTTTTGGGTGATTTGTTTCAGGTTACAATTCTTCTGTGATAGGGCAGTCCCTCTTAGAGCTCTTGACCTGTGTGACCAATCAGTGCTGCCACAAAGATGTGATTTCCTTCCTGACAATGGAACAGCTTTGATTCTACAACCTAGGGATTTGACATGCTCGGTAAGGGTTGTTATGACACTTAATGGAAACTCCTTCAGGAAAATATAACAACTACATTCAAAATGTATTTTGCATGGGCAGACACCCACACAAAGTGAGTCATTCGTTTGCTACGGCAGTTCATATTTCCCAGCATAATGCTCTGGGATAAACGCCACCACCAAAACCACTGTCCAACAACAACAATACAAGAAGGTGGAGAAGAGAGTAACACACACACACACACACACACACAAACACACACACACACACACACACACACACACGCACACACACACACACACACACACACACACACACACACAAACCCACTAACCGAAGCAAAACAAAAGCACGGTTCAATCCAGGCATGAGGGAGGTTGAAACAGCAGAACAAAAGGATCCTGAGATAGATGGAGAGATGTCATGGTGGCTGAGCGTCTCAGTGATAAGACCTAGTCGTGTTGAGAGGCTGAGAAAGGAATCTGGGACACACATCTGGGGGCCACAGGGGATGCCGTGTGATACGGAGAAGCAGGGTAGAATAGCGTATCTCTGCAGAGCCCCAAACAGAAGATAAGGGGTGTGCGTAGGGTGTTCCGTGCGTGTGCGTGCGTGTGTGTGTGTGTGTGTGTGTGTGTAGGGCAGTCCGATTGGGTTGATAAGGAGTACCCCCCTCAGATTACATACGGACAGAGCAGCAATGTGAAGCTGTTCAGCTGGCAACATACAGTACAATCACACAAAGACACGCAGGAGCAGGAGAAGGAGGATGCGGATGAGGGGTAGGAAGAGGAGGAGGAAGAAGAGCAGGATGAGCAAGATGAGGAGGAGGAAGAGGAGCAGGAGGAGGAGGAAGATCAGGAGGAGGAGCAGGAAGAGGAGATGGAGGAGCGGGAGGAAGAGGAGCAGGATGAGGAGCAGGAGAATTAGGAGGATGCGGACCAGGAGGAGAATTAGGAGGATGAGGAGCAGAAGGAGCAGGAGGAGGAGGAGGCACAACACAGAGACAGATCTGATGGGCAGGATAAGAGCTGTATCTGAAAGGCGCCAGGGCAGTATCACAGAGACTCCAAGAGAGACTCCAAGAAGTCTCCACACGACACACATGCAGACTTGCACGTGTGTTCACACACGCATGCACATAAACAGTAACCTAAGAAATATCAAAGCACACACACAATGGCAGAGAGAGTGAGCCATACATTGTCCTCAGGGGGACCATAGTTGGGGCTGGTTGGCTGGCATATGGGCACACTTAAAGACATTCCAGGATGACTGAGGTGGAATAAAAGAGAGGAGGAGGAGAGGAACTATTTTGTTCTGAAGCTGAGTGGACTGTGGAGGAGAGGAACTCTTTTGTTCTGAAGCTGGGTGGACTGTGAGTAAGTCAAAGATGGTACTTTATCATTAAAACAGTTTTTTTTTAAATGGCTGCTGTGGCCAGTAATGTCTGACGGGAAACCACCCTTATTGATGTGTGAATGAATGAATGAATGAATGAATGAATGAATGAATGAATGAGGCCTGGTGAGAACAGAACACTGCCAGACTGACTGAGTCTGAGGTTGCGGCTGTGAGGAATCTGTAGCAGCACTAACTACAGAGATAGAGTTACAGAGGCTCTCAAACACTAACACATAACACACTAACCTCAGAGTAACACCATTCCATTCACATAAATGCAAAAAACAATCAGTTATTCAAGTGGGTATTGTGATGCCTAAAAGACCTCTCACCATTGGTGGTGGATCAGGTGAGTTTCTCTCTTAAAATAGTGAGTTGAATGCCTGGAAAAGGGCTATATCATCCAATCAATAATGAATAATGTATTATGATTCCACCACCTGTCAGGTCCCGTCTCAGCTGCCTCAGCTCCTTGGTGATGTCTTCAAACTTGACCTGGGCTGACAGGAACACATCCTGAGGCTCGGGGAGAGGGAAGACACTTTTCTCTGTCCCAGCGTTCTGGAGGGAAACAACAACAACATCAGCAGAGTGACAACATCAACAACAACAGCAGAGTGACAACATCAACAACAACATCAGTGACAACAACAACATCAACAACAACATCAGTGACAACAACAACAGCAATAACAACGTTGATCAACGTTCTAGAATGGAAGCAAAAAATCTAAACCAGAAATCTACCAAACCACCATAGACCAACCAAACCACCATAGACCAACCAAACCACCATAGACCAACCAAACCACCATAGACCAACCAAACCACCATAGACCAACCAAACCACCATAGACCAACCAAACCACCATAGACCAACCAAACCACCATAGACCAACTTTGTGTAAAAACGTTCATCACAATAAAGTGACATTACCTCATCCAGGTTGCGGAGATAGTATGATACCACGTAGTCGATCAGACTGATTCGATTGTCCTGAAAAGAGCAAAGACACGACACATCAAAACGACATCAAACAGAATGTTAAAAAACACAACTCACATAATCAAAAGAAAGATCACTGCAAACAAACTCCACATTTGTCTGTCTTCTGCCTCAGGTAGCCTAGTGGTTAGAGGCAGGTATCCTAGTGGTTAGAGGCAGGTAGTCTAGTGGTTAGAGCAGGTAGCCTAGTGGTTAGAGCAGGTAGCCTAGTGGTTAGAGACAGGTAGCCTAGTGGTTAGAGCAGGTATCCTAGTGGTTAGAGCAGGTAGTCTAGTGGTTAGAGCAGGTATCCTAGTGGTTAGAGGCAGGTAGCCTAGTGGTTAGAGCAGGTAGCCTAGTGGTTAGAGCAGGTAGCCTAGTGGTTAGAGCAGGTATCCTAGTGGTTAGAGGCAGGTAGTCTAGTGGTTAGAGCAGGTAGCCTAGTGGTTAGAGCAGGTAGCCTAGTGGTTAGAGCAGGTAGCCTAGTGGTTAGAGCAGGTAGCCTAGTGGTTAGAGCAGGTATCCTAGTGGTTAGAGGCAGGTAGCCTAGTGGTTAGAGCAGGTAGCCTAGTGGTTAGAGCAGGTAGTCTAGTGGTTAGAGGCAGGTAGCCTAGTGGTTAGAGGCAGGTATCCTAGTGGTTAGAGGCAGGTATCCTAGTGGTTAGAGGCAGGTATCCTAGTGGTTAGAGGCAGGTAGTCTAGTGGTTAGAACAGGTAGCCTAGTGGTTAGAGCAGGTAGCCTAGTGGTTAGAGCAGGTAGCCTAGTGGTTAGAGCAGGTAGCCTAGTGGTTAGAGGCAGGTATCCTAGTGGTTAGAGGCAGGTAGCCTAGTGGTTAGAGCAGGTAGCCTAGTGGTTAGAGCAGGTAGCCTAGTAGTTAGAGCAGGTAGCCTAGTGGTTAGAGTAGGTAGCCTAGTGGTTAGAGACAGGTAGCCTAAGGGTTAGAGGCAGGTAGCCTAGTGGTTAGAGGCAGGTAGCCTAGTGGTTAGAGCAGGTAGCCTAGTGGTTAGAGCAGGTAGCCTAGTGGTTAGAGCAGGTAGCCTAGTGGTTAGAGCAGGTAGCCTAGTGGTTAGAGCAGGTAGCCTAGTGGTTAGAGTAGGTAGCCTAGTGGTTAGAGACAGGTAGCCTAGTGGTTAGAGCAGGTAGCCTAGTGGTTAGAGCAGGTAGTCTAGTGGTTAGAGCAGGTAGCCTAGTGGTTAGAGCAGGTAGCCTAGTGGTTAGAGCAGGTAGCCTAGTGGTTAGAGGCAGGTAGCCTAGTGGTTAGAGCAGGTAGCCTAGTGGTTAGAGTAGGTAGCCTAGTGGTTAGAGGCAGGTAGCCTAGTGGTTAGAGGCAGGTATCCTAGTGGTTAGAGCAGGTAGCCTAGTGGTTAGAGCAGGTAGCCTAGTGGTTAGAGGCAGGTAGCCTTGTGGTTAGAGCAGGTAGCCTAGTGGTTAGAGCGTTGGACTAGTAACTGAAAGGTTGCTAGATTGAATCCCTGAGCTGACAAGGTAAAAATCTGTCGTTCTGCCCCTGAACAAGGCAGTTAACCCACTGTTCCTAGGCCGTCATTGTAAATAAGAATTTGTTCTTAACTGGCTTGCCTAGTTAAATGAAGGTAAAATAAAAAATGATGCTATTGGATGGTACTGGAGAGGAACAGCATTTAGCTGTGAATGTGTACAAGACAAACTAATAATTAAACCTTGGTATGTGTGTATACTGGGTTACAATGTACACTATTCTGATTGTACACTATTCTGTGATTATGATTGTCAGTCCAACACTTTATCCATTACACCAAGGGGTTTGAACCTTTTTACATGAGGTTGTTAGGATTTATACTAAAGTTACTACAATACTGTAGAGTTGAGAGTTCATTACCCTGCTTTTGACGTCTTTTAGTTTGGGAAGGATCTCCAGTCCGAAGCCGTCAGCCTGTCCTCTGGTCCTGTTGCCTCCGTTCATATGGTTCCCCAGAGCTAGAACTAGACCCATTACATCCCTCACACTGGAGGTCTCCAACAGATCCTACATTCAGAGATACCAACCTCCTGTTAACTTAGAGACTTTTCACTGCACTTCAGAACACTACAGATTCTTTTGAGTCTTTTGAACAATGTGATGTACAGTACACACGCTTCCTGTGGTTACTCTGTTACCGAGCCACCGAAATAGACCATGGAAATGAGGCCTGACACAGGCTTGAATGTCGTTTAAATGAGCACAGCACAATTGAGCTCCTCAATTCATCTGGTAGGGAATCGGGAATCTCTTAATATTCCTTATTATCTTGGAACTACCTTGCAGACGCGAGAGACAATGTCAACCTTCCGCTGTACGGAGGCGATGGCGTCTATGAAGACAGACTGGAAGATGATACATGAAGCTCTGCCTGGGAAGTCTGGTATCTGAGATAACTCATAAAGGAACCTAGAGACAACACAGGGAGACAGGAAGAAGACATGATGTAAGTTACTTTGATTCTACAACCATCTTTGTTAAGTCATTTTCCTACATTAGAGTTTAGGGCAGGCACAATTACTGTTTAACCGACGGTTACGGATGAAGACCGTCCTGAAAAATGAAATAACCGTCATAACCATCATAACCGTTTAAGCTAAGCTTCCCCTAAAGTAAATTGAATAATATTTGCCAAAATTATAGAGCTTAAATAGCCTATACAGAAATAAATACAATCATTCAAAATAGGCTACTACACCAGAAAGCCTGATTTGGACACAATAAAATAAAGCTGTTTATTGTGTTAAATCACATAGTCTGAAGGACCCGCAATTTGGGCCGCGCACGGCAAACACCAAACAGACGATTGTTGAGTTGCGACTGTCAGTGAAAAGTAGAGCGGCCCAGTCAGGCATATCGCTATATTTCTAAATACAATCGCGGGAAAACATGGTTTGGAAAGCAAATGGCTATTGCTGTAAAGAGATGACAAAACAATGAAAAGACTCCAATCTGTCTTTTAGTTATCAAAATTCTCAACTTAATTGAATGAACAGTAGCCTGTCTTATTGGCACCAGCAGAGAGCATCGGCCATATCCCTGCTGAGTGGACATCTTCACTGTCTTCATCATCGTTGGCTCAGTGCCCCTTGAAGATTTGTTTTTGGATAATAATGTTCTCCTCCAGGTTAGATCATATTGTATTTGTGTCTCCCCTTCACATAGACCGATTATATGGATCAGACAACGTTGCTTTTATTGATCTGTGTGTCAGTGTCAGCAGAGTAGGCTACCCTGTCATTATTTTATCAGATTAAAAATGATTCTGCTAATGTCTCCAGTCATATCAACTACAGTAGAATTGCATGAAATGTGTTTATAAAAGGCCCCATTGTTTCCCACGCAAAGAAAGGAGCAGAAACATATGTGATATAGCTTAGACCTCCTCTACATCACTACGTGCTGTATTGAACAGTAAATGAGTTATGTTATTAGCCTAGATTATGACTATCCAATCTGTTCATCACATTACGAATAGTAAGCTACACTATATATACACAAAAGTATGTGGACACCCCTTCAAATTAGTGGATTCGGCTATTTCAGCCACACACGTTTCTGACAGGTGCTTAAAAATCGAGCACATAGCCATGCAATCTCCATAGACAAACATTGGCAGTAGAATGGCCTTACTGAAGAGCTCAGTGACTTTCAACGTGGCACCTTTCCCAAAAATGTCTGCCATGCTATAGCTGCCAATGTAAGTGTTGTTATTGTGAAGTGGAAATGTCTAGGAGCAACAGCGGCTCAGCTTCAAAGAGGCAGGCAACACAAGCTCATAGAACGGGACCGCAGATTGCTGAAGCTTGTAGAGTGTAAAAATCGTCTGTCCTCGGTTGCAACACTCGGTTGCAACACTCACACAAACTGCCTCTGGAAGCAACGTCAGCACAAGAAGTGTTCATCTGGAGCTTCATGAAAGGGGTTTCCATGGCCGAGCAGCCGCACACAAGCCTAAGATCACCATGTGCAATGACAAGCATCGGCTGGAGTGGTGTAAAGCTCGCCGCCACTGGATTCTGGAGCAGTGGAAACGCGTTCTCTTGAGTGATGAATCACGATTCACCATCTGGTGGACGAATCTGGCTTTGGCGGATGCCAGGAGAACGCTACCTGCCCGACTGCAAAATGCCAACTGTAAAATTTGGTGGAGGAGGAATAATGGTCTGGGGCTGTTTTTCATGGTTCGGGCCCCTTAGTTCCAGTGAAGGGAAATCTTAACACTACAGCATACAATGACATTCTAGAGGATTCTGTGCTTCCAACTTTGTGGCAACAGTTTGGGAAGGCCCTTTCCTGTTTCAGCATGGCAATGCCCCTGTGCACAAAGCGAGGTCCATACAGAAATGGTTTGTCGAGATCAGTGTGGAAGAACTTGACTGGCCTGCACAGAGCCCTGACCTCAACCCCATCGAATGCCTATGGGATGAATTGGAACACCGACTGTGAGCAAAGCCTAATCGCCTATCATCAGTGCCCGACCTCACAAGTACTGAATGGCTGAATGGAAGCAAGTCCAATGTTCCAACATCTAGTGGAAAGCCTTCACTGATAAGTGGAGGCTGTTATAGCAGCAAAGAGGGGGACCAACTCCATATTAATACCCATGATTTTCTAATGAGATGTTTGACGATTAGATGTCCACATACTTTTGATCATGTGGTATATCTTACATACAGTAAGTCTGCAAATGCAAGGATGCATAGAATGCTTTATTATAAAAGGGAATTGCAGAATTGCTGGCTGGTACTGTGATGCAATCATTTTCATGGTAAAATAGAATTTTCATTCAAATGATGCCAACTGATGTGGCTCATGAAATTAAATGTATATTTTGGAATGTCAGTTGAGTTGAACCAACAAATCACAGCACGTACTTTTACTTCCCGTTTTGTTCCTATGGGTACACTTACAATCAAATCAAATGTTATTTGTCACATGCTTCGTAAACACCAGGTGTAGACTAACAGTGAAATGCTTCCTGACGGGCCCTTCCCAACAATACAGAGGAATAAATACACAATGAGATACGATAACTTATCTATATACACGGGGTACCAGTACCGAGTCCATGTGCAGGGGTACGAGGTAATGACTTATCTATATACACGGGGTACCAGTACCGAGTCCATGTGCAGGGGTACGAGGTAATAACTTGTCTATATACATGGGGTGCCAGTACCGAGTCCATGTGCAGGGGTACGAGGTAATGACTTATCTATATACACGGGGTGCCAGTACCGAGTCCATGTGCAGGGGTACGAGGTAATAACTTGTCTATATACACGGGGTACCAGTACCGAGTCCATGTGCAGGGGTACGAGGTAATAACTTGTCTATATACACGGGGTACCAGTACCGAGTCCATGTGCAGGGGTACGAGGTAATAACTTGTCTATATACACGGGGTACCAGTACCGAGTCCATGTGCAGGGGTACGAGATAATAACTTATCTATATACACGGGGTACCAGTACCGAGTCCATGTGCAGGGGTACGAGGTAATAACTTGTCTATATACACGGGGTGCCAGTACCGAGTCCATGTGCAGGGGTACGAGGTAATAACTTATCTATATACACGGGGTGCCAGTACCGAGTCCATGTGCAGGGGTACGAGGTAATAACTTGTCTATATACACGGGGTACCAGTACCGAGTCCATGTGCAGGGGTACGAGGTAATAACTTGTCTATATACACGGGGTACCAGTACCGAATCCATGTGCAGGGGTATGAGGTAATAACTTGTCTATATACACGGGGTACCAATACCGAGTCCATGTGCAGGGTTACGAGGTAATAACTTATCTATACACACGGGGTGCCAGTACCGAATCCATGTGCAGGGGTATGAGGTAATAACTTGTCTATATACATGGGGTACCAGTACCGAGTCCATGTGCAGGGGTACGAGGTAATAACTTATCTATATACACGGGGTACCAGTACCGAGTCCATGTGCAGGGGTACGAGGTAATTGAGTTAGATCCAGTATGTACATATAGGTAGGGATTTAGTTACTAGGCAACAGGATAGATAATAAACAGTAGCAGCAGGAAATGGGATGAGTCAAAAGAGTTAGTGCAAAAATGGTCAATGCAGATATTCTGGGTGGTTAACTATTGGTTAACTATTTAACTAACTATTTCTTAAGGCTTGGGGGTAGAAGCTGTTCAGGGTCCTGTTGGTTCCAGACTTGGTGCATCGGTACCGCTTGCTGTGCGGTAGCAGAGAAAACAGTCTATGACTTGGGTGGATGGAGTCTTTGACAATTTTTAGGACCTTCCTCTGACACCACCTGGTATAGAGGTCCTGGGTGGCAGGACGCACTACCCTCTGCAGCGCCTTGTTGTCGGATGCCAAGCAGTTGCCATACCAAGTGGTGAGTCAAGATACTCTAAATGGTGCAGCTGTATAACTTTTTGAGGATCTGAAGGCCCATGCCAAATCTTTTAAGCCTCCTGAGTGGGAAGAGTCATTGTCGTGCCCTCTTCACTACTGTGTTGGTGTGTGTGGGCCATGATAATTCCTTAGTGATGTGGACACCGAGAAACTTGAAGCTCTCGACTTGCTCCACTACAGCCCCATTGATGTGGATGGTGGCGTGCTCGACCCTCCATTTCCTGTAGTCCACAATCAGCTCCTTTTTCTTTTGACTGGTACTATATAAAAATGTGGAGATGGTGCCCTGACGTGGAGACGGTGCCTTGAGGTGGAGATGGTGCCTTCATCTCCTTGAGGTGGAGATGGTGCCTTGAGGTGGAGATGGTGCCTTGACGTGGAGACGGTGCCTTGAGGTGGAGATGGTGCCTTGAGGTGGAGCTACACACAAGGTTTCCCCAGCTATCACCCTCCACAGAAAGTTAAAAAGGTGATGAGAAGGGAAAGGAGAACACTCACTGTTCAGGTTTGTCCAGCAACTTGACCAGTTCCTCCTCTGAAGTGTGGTAGTGTCTCTTTATCAGCTCCAGCTCATCGGGCTGGGCTCTCTGGTAGGGGCATCAAACAACACTTAACAAACTGAAGAGAGCTCAAAATCCAAAAAGGACAAGACAAGAAAGGATTTGTACTCACGTTTTCGTATAAAGCCTGGATGGTTTCCAAGTCCACTACGGAGTTGTCCACCGTCAGCACAGCTACAGGAGTAAACAGGTTCATTGAGTCATGAGCGAAGGTACTGCATGGATGGATACACAGTACACAGTGAATTGCATCTCTACAGGCCTGTGGGGTCACATAAGGGTATTTCTACGACTGGCGGGAGGCTGTAGGGGTAATTGTAAGATTTTTTTCCATAATCACACAAAAAACTGAAGCCAACTCTCCTACACGATTCCCAAAGGTGTATTTTCACAGAGCTGAAATCCAACAGGACTGGATCAGATGAAACATTTCAACCAAACATGGATGTTTCCCTGTTCTTAAACATGTTGCTGAAACTGATATATCCATGATAGCCCAGTGGACAAGGTCTGTCAATGTTGGGCTGGTGAGAGGTGTGTGAGGGCCAGATGCGCGCGCACACACACACACACACACACACACACACACACACACACACACACACACACACACACACACACACACACACACACACACACACACACACACACACACACACACACACACACCAATTCTAAAACCTCTCCACTTCTGGGAAACTAATTGCTCGCTGTCACAGAAACCAAAGAGACCCACAGTGTAGATTCCTTCCCCTTAAGGTACTGTCTTTCCCAGTTCAAATGGTAACTCTCAGAATCTGTTCCAAGTGGCACACTATTCCCTAGATAGGGTGCCATGTAGTGCACTATTCCCTATATAGTGCACTGCTGGGCCCGGGTCAAAAGCAGTATTCAGGGAAGTATTCAAACCTCTTGACTTTTTCCACATTTTGTTACGTTACAGCCTTATTCTAAAATGGATTAAATAGTTTTTTCTATCTATACACAATACCCCATAATGACATCACAATACCCCATAATGACATCACAATACCCCATAATGACATCACAATACCCCATAATGAAAAAGCAAAAACTGGTTTTTAAAACTTATTGCAAATGTATTCAAAATAAAAAACTGAAATATCACATTTACATAAGTATTCAGACACTTTATTCAGTACTTTGTTGAAGCTCCTTTGGCAGCGATTACAGCCTCGAGTCTTCTTGGGTATGACGCTAAAAGCTTGGCACACCTGAATTTGGGGAGTTTCTCCCATTCTTCTCTGCAGATTCTCTCAAGCTCTGTCAGGTTGGATGGGGAGCGGTTAGTTTTACCCTACTGATGATGTGTTGTTGCAATAGTGAGGTTGGATGGGGAGCTATTTTCAGGTCTCTCCAGAGATGTTCGATCAGGTTCAAGTCCGGACTCTGGCTGGGCCACTCAAGGACGTTCAGAGACTTGTCCCGAAGCCACTCTTGCATTGTCTTGGCTGTGTGTTTATGGTCATTGTCCTGTTGGAAGGTGAACCTTCGCCCCAGTCTGAGGTCTAGAGCGCTCTGGAGCAGGTTTTCATCAAGGATCTCTCTGTACTTTGCTCCGTTCATCTTTCCCTCGATCCTGACTAGTCTCCCAGTCCCTGCCACTGAAAAACATCCCCACAGCATGATGCTGCCACCGCCATGCTTCACCGTAGGGATGGTGCCAGGTTTCCTCCAGACGTCAAGCTTGGCATTCAGGCCAAAGAGTGCAATCTTGGTTTCATCAGACCAGAGAATCTTGTTTCTCATGACCTGAGTTCTTTAGGTGCCTTTTGGCAAACTCCAAGCGTGCTGTCATGTGCCATTTCCTGAGTAGTGGCTTCCATCTGGCCACTCTACCATAAAGGCCTGATTGGTGGAGTGCTGCAGAGATGGTTGTCCTTCTGGAAGGTACTCCCATCGCCACAGAGGAACTCTGGAGCTCTGTCAGAGTGACCATTGGGTTCTTTATCACCTCCCTGACCCAGGCCCTTCTCCCCCGATTGCTCAGTTTGGCCGGGTGGCCAGGTCTAGGAAGAGTCTTGGTGGTTCCAAACTTCTTCCATTTTAGAAAGATGGAGGCCACTGTGTTCTTGGGGACCTTCAATGCTGCAGACATTTTTTGGTACCCTTCCCCAAATCTGGGCCGGATCTCTACGGACAATTCCTTCAACCTCATGGCTTGGTTTATGTTCTGACAAGCACTGTCAACTGTGGGACCTTACATAGACAGGTGTGTGCCTTTCCAAATCCTGTCCAATCAATTGAATTCACGACGATTAAGTTATAGAAACATCTCAAGAATGATCAATGGAAACAGGATGCACCTGAGCTCAATTTCGAGTCTTATAGCGAATGTCTGAATACTTATGTAAATAAGGTATTTCTGTTTAAAAAAAAAGAAAAAAAAAAACTGTTTTCTTTGTCATTATGGGGTGTTGTCTGTATATTGATGTGGAAAAACATTTATTTAATTAATTTTAGACCAAGGCTGTAATGTAACAAAATGTGGACAAATTCAAGGGGTCTGAATACTTTCCGAATGCACTGTTTATCCTGATGTTGCATTTGTGTAATACTGATCATATATCCTGATGTTCCACTTGGTCTGACTAGATCAGATATGACAGTATTACAGTACAGCTGAATGGAGATTTGGTGGTGGTTGGAGTTAGGCCCTGTCTGTCTGTCTGTCTGTCTGTCTGTCTGTCTGTCTGTCTGTCTGTCTGTCTGTCTGTCTGTCTGTCTGTCTGTCTGTCTGTTTGAAGTCAAATACAGGGTAGAGGGGTCCAGAGTCAGACTTTAAGTTGTGGTTCAGATGACTCACTTGGTTGGAACATAGACTAGTGCTTGAGTGTGGGTTTGAGTCCTACACGGACCACACATATTGAATATGCTGTATGTGTAAACTGTTAATTGTGTCATCTTAGATTAAGTTGTGGGTTCGCATCCTACATGGGCCACATAGGCATTCAGCTACTATTTATGTAATAGCTTTGGATAAAGGCCTCTATTGAATCTCTGGATTACGTTTTTTTTAAAAGAGGGTATGCGCCCTTCTTCTCAGAGATGATTTTAGGTGCACAGTACATGCCAGGGTTTTCAAACCCTCACCTCAGGGATGCCAGACATGTCACAACGTTGCTGTAACCCTGAAAAGCTCACCTGATTCACCTAATCAAGGGCTTGATAATGCCACTCACCTTGCTGTATGTCATTCATCTCCAGGTGCAGACTAGAGATGAGTATCCCTACGGCCTGGGAACGCTTCCCATCCAGCAGCTTGATCACCTGACCAGGGAGAAGAAGACAACACAGTCACCATGACAACAGTGGAGCTCAGCTGACCATCAGATTAGGTAAGAGGAAGGGAGGTGGACTAATGGAAGACTTGATGGAGGGGTTGATCATTAATGGAGACCAGAGCCTCTCTCTCTCTTCTCTGTCCACCCCCTCTCTCTCTCTTCTCTGTCCACCCCCTCTCTTTCTCTCTCTCCACCCCCTCTCTCACACGCTCTGATGGAGACCAGAGCCTCTCTCTCTCTTCTCTGTCCACCCCCTCTATTTCTCTCTCTCCACCCCCTCTCTTTCTCTCTCTCCACCCCCTCTCTTTCTCTCTCTCCACTCCCTCTCTCACACTCTCTGATGGAGACCAGAGCCTCTCTCTGTTCTCTGTCCACCCCCTCTCTTTCTCTCTCTCCACCCCCTCTCTTTCTCTCACTCCACCCCCTCTCTTTTTCTTGTCCCCTCCTCTCTCTCACTCTCTGATGGAGACCAGAGCCTATCTCTCCTCTCTCTCCATCCCCTCTGTATTTCTCCCTTTCTCTTGTCTCCCCCCCCTCTCTCTTTCTCTCTCTCTCCTCTCTCTTCACCCCCTCTCTTTCTCTTGTCTCCCCCCTCCTCTTCACTCTCTCTCTTTTCTCTCTACCCATCATTCTCTTGTTTCCCCCCTTTCTCTCTCTTTCTATCTCTGATGGAGAATTTAAGCTAGTCAAAAGAGGTACAAGCACATTGAAGGTCACAACATGGTGTACAGTACCTATTAAAGTGGAACACTGTATCTGGAGGAATGTACTTTTCCATGTATCATGGCTGAATATACTATAGATAGATGACCATGGGGACTTCATCATGGCTGACTATAGATAGATGACCATGGAGACTTCATCATGGCTGACTATAGATAGATGACCATGGAGACTTCATCATGGCTGACTATAGATAGATGACCATGGAGACTTCATCATGGCTGACTATAGATAGATGACCATTGGGACTTCATCATGGCTGACTATAGATAGATGACCATGGGGACTTCATCATGGCTGACTATAGATAGATGACCATGGGGACTTCATCATGGCTGACTATAGACAGATGACTATGGAGACTTCATCATGGCTGACTATAGATAGATGACCATGGAGACTTCATCATGGCTGACTATAGATAGATGACCATGGGGACTTCATCATGGCTGACTATAGATAGATGACCATGGGGACTTCATCATGGCTGACTATAGATAGATGACCATGGGGACTTCATCAACTCATTTTTAAACAAGCATTTTCTGATCAGGTTTCTGGAGCAAAAGTTATACAATTTCTCTCCAGCTTCATGTTTTCACATCATTGTCAGTAATAATGTTCACACCCAGAACTATCACGTTCATTCGAGGAGGAAATGCACAGGCACGTTTTGGCGTCCAGAAATAAAACATGAATACATTATATTATATTTAGAACTACAATCATAGTATCAGCTAGCCTGGGAATCCAAACTGAATTCACAGTTAATTTAGTGAAGACATGAAACAATAGTGGAACTGAATACAGTGTGGATTTCCAGGCTACATTTCAGCTACTGTAAATCCAGACATCAGCCCCCTCTAGAGGTCAACAGACACATTGACACTCCATATTGTGTTACATAGGGAAAGCGGAAACCTAGTGAGCTGCACAACTGAATTCACTCAACCGAAATGTGTCTTTCGCATTTAACCCAACCCCCCTGAATCAGAGAGGAGCCTCACAGTACCTTCTTGGCCTTGGCTTTCTTCTCATAGGCCTCTGACAGAGGTTTTTTCTTGGTCTGTAAGGTGGTCTTGGAGAACAGATCTTCAAACTCTGTGGTGTTGATGATGTCTGGTTCCACAAGAGAGTTCCACAGTGTGTCCTTACTGAGAAAGAGAGAGAGAGAGAGAGAGAGAGAGAGAGAGTGGTAGACAGACAGGGAGAGAGTGATAAAAAGAGAGGAATATACAAGGTCTGAGGTAATCTGCCTTTGGCCAAAAGAGCAGGAACCCAGACTTCATCAAAGAAATTGGAAATACAGACATTGTCATCCTACAAGAAACATGGTATAAAGGAGATGGACCCACTGGTTGTCCTCTATGTTACAGAGAGCTGGTAGTCCCATCCACCACACTACCAGGTGTGAAGCAGGGAAGGGACTCAGGGGGTATGCTAATTTGTTATAGAGCAAACCTAACTCACTCTATTAAATTAATCAAAACAGGATTTTACATCTGGCTAGAAATGAAGAAGGAAATTATCTCAACACTGAAAAATGTCCTCATATGTGCTACCTATAAGCCCCCAATATAATCCCCATACTTTAACGATGACAGCTTCTCCATCCTAGAAAGGGAGATCAACAATTTCCAGCCCCAGGGCCACGTACTAGGCTGTGGCGACCTACTGTAAATGCCAGAACTGGACAAGAATCTGACTTAGAGGGGACTCCTACGGTAGGTACACCTATAGCTCATCTCTTGGCAGTAGACTACTTTATAAACTGACCTCAACCCAAAGTCTCTTAGAGCGTTCACAGTCAGTCCACTGATACCCCTATCAGATCACAGCAAAATCACACACACCTCTCAGCTTCCCTATTAAATCTAAACATTCCAAGCAGACAACCTAAGAAAATTAACAACAATGACAAATGGTTTGATGAAGAATGCAAAAACCTAAGAAAGAAATTGAGAAACCTATCCAACCAAAAACATAGAGACCCAGAAAACCTGAGTCTACGCCTTCACTATGGTGAATCACTAAAACAATACAGAAATACACTACGGAAAAAGAAGGAACAGCACGTCAGAATTCAGCTCAATGTAATTGAAGAATCTATAGAATCTAACCACTTCTGGGAAAATGTGAAAACACTAAACAAACAACAGGAATAGCTATCTATCCAAAACAGAGATGTATGGGTAAACCACTTCTCCAATCTATTTGGTTATATAACAAAGAACAAACAGCAAAAGCATATACATGATCAAACTCAAATCTTAGAATCAACCATTAAAGACTACCAGAATCCACTGGTTTCTCCAATTACATTGAATGAACTACAGGACAAAATACAAACTCTCCAACCCTAAAAGGCCTGTGTTGTTGATGGTATCCTGAATCAAATTATACAAAATACAGACAACAAATTTCAATTGGCTATAGTTAAACGTTTTAACTTCATCCTCACCTCTGGCATCTTCCCCAATATTTGGAACCAAGGACTAATCACCCCAATCCACAAAAGTGGAGACAAATTTGACCACAATAACTACCGTGGGATATGCGTCAACAGCAACCTTGGGGAAATCCTCTGCACTGTCATTAACACAGTACCGAGCAAATGTCAAATTGGCTTTTTACCAAATTACCATACGACAGACCATGCATTCACCCTGCACACCCTAATTGACACACAAACAAATCAAAACAAGGGCAAAGTCTTTTCATGCTTTGTTGCTTTCGACTCAATTTGGAATGAGGGCCTGCTATACAAATTGAGGGAAAGTGTTGTGGGGGAAAAAACATACAACGTTCTAAAATCAATGTACACAAACCACAAGTGTGCGGTTAAAATTGGCAAAGAACACACTTTTCTTTCCACCGTGCGGGGGGGGGGGGGGGGGGGGGACAGTGATGCAGCTTAAGCCCCACCCTCTTCAACATACACTACCGTTCAAAAGTTTGGGGTCACTTAGAAATGTCCTTGTTTTTGAAAGAAAAGCTATTTTTTTGTCCATTAAAATAACATCAAATTGGTCAAAAATACAGTGTAGACATTGTAAATGACTATTGTAGCTGGAAACGGCTGATTTTTATTGGAATATCTACATAGGAGTACAGAGGTCCATTATCAGCAACAATCACTCCTGTGTTCCAATGGCACGTTGTGTTAGCTAATCCAAGTTGATCATTTTAAAAGGCTAATTGATTATTAGAAAACCCTTTTGCAATTATGTTGTCACAGCTGAAAACTGTTGTTCTGATTAAAGAAGCAATAAAACTGGCCTTCTTTAGACTAGTTGAGTATCTGGAGCATCAGCATTTGTGGGTTCGATTACAGGCTCAAAATGGCCAGAAACAAAGAACATTGTTCTGAAACTCGTCAGTCTATTCTTGTTCTGAGAAATGATAGCTATTCCCTGCGAGAAATTGCCAAGAAACTGAAGATCTCGTACAACGCTGTGTACTACTCCCTTCACAGAACAGCATAAACTGGCTCCAACCAGAATAGAAAGAGGAGCGGGAGGCCCCGATGCACAACTGAGCAAGAGGACAAGTACATTAGAGTGTCTGGTTTGAGAAACAGACGCCTCACAAGTCCTCAACTGGCAGCTTCATTAAATAGTTTCCGCAAAACACCAGTCTCAACAGTGAAGAGGCGACTCGGGGATGGTGGCCTTTTTTATTGATTTAGCTAGGCAAGTCAGTTAAGAACAAATTTTTATTTTCAATGACAACCTAGGAACAGTGGGGTAACTGCCTTGTTCATGGGCAGAACAACATATTTGTACCTTGTCAGCTCAGGGATTTGATCTTGCAACCTTTCAGTTACTAGTCCAACACCACTAGGCTACGCTGTTGCAAAGAAAAAGCCATATCTCAGACTGTCCAATTAAAATAAAAGATTAAGATGGGCAAAAGAACGCAGACACTGGACAAAGGAAGATGGAAAAAAGTGTTATGGACAGATTAATCTAAGTTTGAGGTGTTCGAATCACAAAGAAGAACATTTGTGAGATGGAGAAAAAATTAAAATATGCTGGAGGAGTGCTTGACGCCATCTGTCAAGCATGGTGAAGGCAATGTGTTGGTCTGGGGGTTCTTTGGTGGTGGTAAAGTGGGAGATTTGTGCAGGGTAAAAGGGATCTTGAAGAAGGAAGGCTATCACTCCATTTTGCAAAGCCATGTCATACCCTGTGGACGGCGATTCATTGGAGCCAATTTCCTCCTACAGCAGAACAATGACCCAAAGCACAGCTCCAAACTATGCAATAACTATTTAGGGAAGAAGCTGGTATTCTGTCTATAATGGAGTGGCCAGGACAGTCACCGGATCTCAACCCTGTCGTGGGAGCAGCTTGACCGTATGGTACGTAAGAAGTGCCCATCAAGCCAATCCAACTTGTGGGAGGTGCTTCAGGAAGCATGGGGGGAAATCTCTTCAGATTACCTCAACTAATTGACAACTAGAATGCCCAAGGTCTGCATGCCTGTAATTGCTGCAAATGGAGGATTATTTGATGAAAGCAAAGTTTGAAGGACACAATTATTATTTCAATTAAAAATCATTACTTATAACCTTGTCAACATCTTGACTATATTTCCTATTACTTTTGCAATTCATTTCATGTATGTTTTCATGGAAAACAAGGACATTTCTAAGTGACCCCAAACTTTTGAACGGTAGTGTCTATATCAACGAATTGGCGAGGGCACTAGAACAGGCTGCAGCACCAGGCCTCACCCTACTAGAATCTGAAGTCAACTGTTTGCTGATGATCTGGTGCTTCTGTCCCCAACCAAGGAGGGTCTACAGCAGCACCTAGATCTTCTGCACAGATTCTGTCTGACCTGGGCCCTGACAGTAAATCTCAGTAAGACAAAAATAATGGTGTTCCAAAAAAGGTCCACTGTTCATGTTCCTGGCAAGAGGCATCACTGCTGTACCTGATTCGAATCCAGGCTACATCACATCTGTCTGTGATTGGGAGTCCCATAGGGTGGCACACAATTGGTCTGGGTTTGGCCGGGGTAGGCCGTCATTGTAACTAATAATTTGTTCTTAACTGACTTGTCCAGTTAAATCAAATAAATAAATAAACATCAGCGCCACTGGTTACTTCCACAAAGCTGTGAACGATCTGAGAAACAAGACAAGAAGGGCCTTCTATGCCATCAAAAGGAACATGCAATTTGACAATTAGGATCTGGCTAAAAATAAAGTTATAGAACCCATTTCCCTTCACGGTTCTGAGGTCTGTGGTCCGCTCACCAACCAAGAACTCACAGAATGGGACAAAGACCAAATTGAGACTCTGCATGCAGCATTCTGCAAAAATATCCTCTGTGTACAACGTAAAACACAAATAATGCATGCAGAGCAGAATTAGGCTGATACCCGCTATTTATCAAAACCTTCCATAACAAAGCCATCACCTACAGAGAAATAAACCTGGTGCAAGCTGGTCCTGGGGCTCTGTTCACAAACATAAACAGACCCCACAGAGCCCCAGGACTACAACCCAATTAGACCCAACCAAATCATGAGAAAACAAAAAGATAATTACTTGACATTGGAAATAATTTACAAAAAAACAGAGCACACTAGAATGCTATTTGGCCGTAAACAGAGAGTACACATTGGCAGAATATCTGACCACTGTGACTGACCCTAAATTAAGGAAATCTTTGACTATGTACAGACTCAGTGAGTTAGCCTTGCTATTGAGAACGGCCGCCGAAGACAGACTTGGCTCTCAAGAGAAGAAACATGTTTCCTTCCCACAGAGAGAGGGAGAGAGAAATAAGTCTAGATCAATTCTATACATAGTGATGTGTTTAAGAATAACAAGTTGTGGCCAGATGACACGGCCCGCTACCAAAACCTGCGGGCTCTCCTTCACTGCAGCCAACGTGAGTAAAACATTTAAACGTGTTAACCCTCGCAAAGCTGCAGGCGCAGATGGCATCCCCGGCCGCATCCTCAGAGCATGCACAGACCAGCTGGCTGGTGTGTTTACGGGCATATTCAATCAACCCTTATCCCAGTCTGCTGTTCCCACATGCTTCAAGAGGGCGACCATTGTTCCTGTTCCCAAGAAAGCTAAGGTAACTGAGCTAAATGACTACCACCCCGAAGCACTCACTTCCATCATCATGAAGTGCTTTGAGAGACTAGTCAAGGACCTTATCACCTCCACCCTACCTGACACCCTAGACCCACTCCAATTTGCTTACCGCCCAAATAGGTCCACAGACGACACAATCGCAATCACACTGCACACTGCCCTAACCCATTTGGACAAGAGGAATACCTATGTAAGAATGCTGTTCATCGATTACAGCTCAGCATTTAACACCATAGTACCATCCAAACTCGTCATTAAGCTCGAGACCCTGGGTGTCGACCCCGCCCTGTGCAACTGGGTCCTGGACTTCCTGACGGGACGCCCCCAGGTGGTGAGGGTAGGTAACAACATCTCCAGCTCGCTGATCCTCAAAATTGGGGCCCCACAAGGGTGCATTCTCAGCCCTCTCCTGTACTCCCTGTTCACCCACGACTGCGTGGCTATGCACGCCTCCAACTCAATCATCAAGTTTGCAGACGACACTACCGTGGTAGGCTTGATTGCCAACAATGACGAGACGGCCTACAGGGAGGAGGTGAGGGCCCTCGGAGTGTGGTGTCAGGAAAATAACCTCACACTCAATGTCAACAAAACAAAGGAGATTATCATGGACTTCAGGAAACAGCAGAGGGAGCAGCCCCCTATCCACATTGACGGGACAGTAGTGGAGAGGGGGAAAGTTTTAAGTTCCTCAGCGTACACATCACGGACAAACGGAAATGGTCCACCCACACAGACAGCGTGGTGAATAAGGCGCAGAAGCGTCTCTTCAACCTCAGGACGCTGAAGAAATTCGGCTTGTCACCAAAAACACTCACATACTTTTATAGATGCACAATCGAGAGCATCCTGTCGGGCTGTATCACCGCCTGGTACGGCAACTGCTCCGCCCATAACCGTAAGGCTCTCCAGAGGGTAGTGAGGTCTGCCCAACGCATTACCGGGGGCAAACTACCTGCCCTCCAGGATACCTACACCACCCGATGTCACAGGAAGGCCAAAAAGATCATCAAGGACAACAACCACCCGAGCCACTGCCTGTTCACCCCGCTATCATCCAGAAGGCGAGGTCAGTACAGGTGCATCAAAGCTGGAACCGAGAGACTGAAAAACAGCTTCTATCTCAAGGCCATCAGATTGTTAAACAGCCATCACTTTATATAATGTTTACATACCCTACATTACTCATCTCATATGTATATACTGTACTCTATACATTTTTTACATTTTAGTCATTTAGCAGACACTCTTATCCAGAGCGACTTACAGTAGTAATTACATACATTTCATGCATTTTTTTTTTGTACTGGCCCCCCATGGGAATCAAACCCACAACCCTGGCATTGCACACACCATGCTGGCATTGCAAACACCATGCTCTACCAACTGAGCCACAGGGATGCAGTACCATCTACTGCATCTTGCCTATGCCGTTCGGCCATCACTCATTCATATATTTTTATGTACATATTCTTATTCATTCCTTTACACTTGTGTGTATAAGGTAGTTGTTGTGAAATTGTTAGATTACTTGTTAGATATTACTGCATGGTCGGAACTAGAAGCACAAGCATTTCACTACACTCGCATTAACATCTGCTAACCATGTGTATGTGACAAATAAAATTTGATTTGATTTGATTTATATTGGCACTGTTGCACTTTTCTTAAATAATCCCTTATTTCTTCTCAAATAAATTGAAATTGAAAAAAATGCTTTTGGATTGTCAACATTGCAGAACCAATTTTAATTTAGTTCACAATTTCAATTTAGAAGCAGATTATTAAGGTTTTTTGGAGTGCAATGTTCAACCCAGTATCCAAATATTGTATCTCTGTTGAAGGTTGTGGATCTTCCAGCGGGACAACAAGCCCAATCACACATTAAAAAGCACCCAGGCCAGCAAAGTCCAGATCTGAATCACATCTAAAACCTATGGCGAGATCTGAGTCACATCTAAAACCTATGTCCAGATCTGAATCACATCTAAAACCTATGGCGAGATCTGAAAATAATTTTGGCCATTTGGCCATTTGTTCTTATTTTCTAAATAAACAATTTAAATCTAAGTTTACAAAAATAAATTGGTTCTACAGTGTTGAAAATCCATGAACATGATGTGGAGACCAAAAGTTTTCTTCAATTTCAAGTTATTTTTTAAGAAATAGGGAATTATTTAAGAAAAGTGCAAAGGTGACAAAATATTTGGCAGCAACAAATGTCGTGCTATTTTCTCTCTTCCTTTCTCTCTGGCAATCACCACCAGGATGAAAGACCATCCAGGGAGGCTGTTGGTGCAACAGCAATTTAACAGTCATAACATAACAGTTTGCAGTTGTCTACATTGGCTCGATGGAGAGATGTGGGTGGGTACAAGTTAGTTCAAAAGGTTTCAGATTAAAATGCAACAATAGAGAGGATGGCCAATGGATTGGACGACACACAAAAATCAATGCCTGCTGTATTACTGGCAGACGACACTAAAATGTCTACTGTACAGCCACCCAAGACGTGTATACCAGGCTCTTATGAGCCAAACCTAGAAAAAGGTTGGGATGGAAGCAATTTGTCAATGGACCCCATATCCCACAAGGAATGAAAAGGCTTAACAGGAACCAAAATGTGGTTGAACAAAATAGTGCAAGATTGCTAGATTGGTCCTAGATCTATCTGGCATGAAAACGACCATAGAAGTTGGCTATACTATACAGCACTAACAGACCTGGGAACAGGCTAAGTGATCCGATCTAGACCGGATTACTGTAAAGTGCTGTGACAACTGCTGATGTAAAATGGCTTCATACACTGAACAAAAAAATATAAACACAACATGTAAAGTGTTGGTCCCATGTTTCATTATCTGAAATAAAAGATCCCAGAAATGTTCCATATGCAGGAATGTCCACCAGAGCTGTTGCCAGAGAATTGAATGTTGTTTTAGAGAATCTGGCAGTACGTCCAACCGGCCTCACAACCGCAGACCACATGTAACAACGCCAGCCCAGGACCGCCACATCCGGATTCTTCACCTGTGGGATCGTCTGAGACCAGTCACCCAGACAGCTGATGAAGCTGAGGAGTATTTCCGTCTGTAGTAAAGCCTATTTCTGGGGAAAAATGAATTCTGATTGGTTGGGCCTGGCTCCCCAGTGGGTGGACCTGGCTCCCAAGTGGGTGGGCCTATGCCCCCCCAGGCCCACCCATGGCTGCACCCCTGCCCAGTCATGTGATATCCATAGATTACGGCCTAATGAATTTATTTAAATTGACTGATTTCCTTATATGACCTGTAACTCAGTAAAATCATTGAAATTGTTGCACGTTGCGTTTACATTTTTGTTCAGTATACATCTGATTTATTTTACAACCACATATATTGTATTTGCTTGATAATAAGATAACTGACAAATGTCCTATCCCACTGGGCCAAAACGGCTTGAATCAATGTTGTTTCCATATAATTTAAGAACAAAAATGAAATGTGATGACGTTGAATCAATGTGGAAAACTGATTGGATTTGCAAAAAGTCATCAATATAAGGGATTTTCTTTTTTAGCATTTAACCTACATTCAGTGACATGGTGACATTTATTGTTGATTTCATGTCGTAGCTGACAACTCAAACAAATGTAAATCAAAACTAGACGCTGAAACGTCGTCTGTATCCACTGGGATGGAGTTGTCCACACTTAGGGAACTTTAGGAAAAAGGACCCCAGAATGTGGGTGTTAGGTGAGATAACCTCGTTAAATATCAACTGCCACAACAAACAAAAAAAAGATTTTTTTTTTTGCTGCTACTGCAGGTAAAATGTACATCTTATCAAAATGGAAATCAAAACATGCTCCATCAACATGACAATGGTGGAACTAGGTGATGTCATATTTGATGACATCACCTAGTATTCTATATATAGAAAATATCCTACCGTGTCAGGAAATACTAAGTGTAGGAGAATCTGGGGTTCTTTTACAGGTTTTCTTCCTAACATTCAGAACCATGCTAGCTGCTGATGGATGTCTGCTTCTGCTTCTTTTGATTAGAATTATTTTACACGTGTCCTGTGGTGTATTATTCATATTGAAAAGTGATACGAGTGAACATCGAGGTGGGCGGGATCAGTGATAAGCGTGAAGTCGAGGTGGGCGGGATCAGTGATAAGCGTGAACGTCGAGGTGGGCGGGATCAGTGATAAGCGTGAAGTCGAGGTGGGCGGGATCAGTGATAAGCGTGAACGTCGAGGTGGGCGGGATCAGTGATAAGCGTGAACTTCGAGGTGGCCGGGATCAGTGATAAGTGTGAACATCGAGGTGGGCGGGATCAGTGATAAGTGTGAACGTCGAGGTGGGCGGGATCAGTGATAAGTGTGAACATCGAGGTGGGCGGGATCAGTGATAAGTGTGAACATCGAGGTGGGCGGGATCAGTGATAAGTGTGAACATGAGGTGGGATCAGTGGTTTATCTGTTGTGTTTTGCAAAGTAAAAAACAACAACTTTACAACGGTTTGTTTACAATGTAAAAATGGAAGAGCAATAATTATTTTGTTACCTTATTTAAACAAGAAAAATAAAACTTTGAGGAAAGAAACATTTGACTGAGTGATTGATTGATAGTTAGATGTAACACGTACTTGTCCTGTATCTGTATCCTGGTCCAGTAGAGAGGCTTCATGGGACAGGCTGGTTCCACAGCAGGCTTCCTGTGGGGTTTATCCACCAACACACTGTAGTTAGGACCTCCTGGAGGGGGAGGGGGAACACAGCCTGGTGGCGGTGGAGGGGGTGGAGGGCTGCAGCCTGGTGGAGAGGTTGGAGGAGAGCCGTCAAGTCCCTGGGTCTGTTTTGGGAAAGGAGGAGGAGGAGGTGGAGGAGGAGGGAGAAGAAGGGGGGAAGAAGAGGGAGAAGAGGGAGAGGTAGCCTGTCCAGACAGATTTAGACTGATAGAAGCCAGGTCCAGTCTCTTAGGCACGTTGAGGGGGGGTTGGGGGCCCAGCCTGACACCTCCCTCCTCATCCTCAGGGGTTCTGATAAAGGTCTGGCGGTCCGTCTGGACGCACACTGTGTGGACGGTCCTGGGTGAGAGGTCATCTCCCGTGGATACGGCCACGTCTCGGAGGTCTCCACGGCGGTGGTGGGCACCCAGTGCTAGGTCGCTCTGTAGCCGGGCCAGGTTGCACTCCAAATGGAATACACGCTCCTCATTGTCCCCTCTCATCTGGCGCAGCTGCTTCCAAAAGTCCTCCTGCAGTTAAGGTTAGGGTTGTGTTGGGGTTAGGGTTGTGTTTGGGTTAGGGTTGTGTTAGGGTTGTGTTAGGGTTGTGTTAGGGTTGTGTTGTGTTGGGGTTAGGGTTCTGTTAGGGTTCTGTTAGGGTTGTGTTAGGGTTGTGTTTGGGTTGTGTTAGGGTTGTGTTAGGGTTGTGTTGGGGTTCTGTTAGGATTGTGTTTGGGTTAAGGTTGTGTTAGGGTTGTGTTAAGGTTGTGTTAAGGTTGTGTTAGGTCCAGTGTTGTGTTAGGAGTGTGTTAGGGTTGTGTTAGTGTTGTGTTTGGGTTAAGGTTGTGTTAGGGTTGTGTTCGGGTTGTGTTAGGGTTGTGTTAGGAGTGTGTTAGGGTTGTGTTAGGGTTGTGTTAGGGTTGTGTTAAGGTTGTGTTAAGGTTGTGTTAGGTCTAGTGTTGTGTTAGGAGTGTGTTAGGGTTGTGTTAGGGTTGTGTTAGGGTTGTGTTAGGATTGCGTTTGGGTTGTGTTCGGGTTGTGTTAGGATTGTGTTAGGGTTGTGTTGGGGTTGTGTTAGGGTTGTGTTAGGGTTGTGTTAGGGTTGTGTTAGGATTGTGTTAGGGTTGTGTTAGGATTGGGTTTGGGTTGTGTTCGGGTTGTGTTAGGGTTGTGTTTGGGTTGTGTTAGTGTTGTGTTAGGGTTGTGTTAGGGTTTGGGTTGTGTTAGGATTTGGGTTGTGTTAGGGTTGTGTTAGGGTTTGGGTTGTGTTAGGATTGGGTTAGGGTTGTGTTAGGGTTGTGTTAGGGTTGTGTTAGGGTTGTGTTAAGGTTGTGTTAGGTCTAGTGTTGTGTTAGGAGTGTGTTAGGGTTGTGTTAGGATTGGGTTTGGGTTGTGTTCGGGTTGTGTTAGGGTTGTGTTTGGGTTGTGTTAGTGTTGTGTTAGGGTTGTGTTAGGGTTTGGGTTGTGTTAGGATTGGGTTAGGGTTGTGTTAGGGTTAGGAAACTAATTTTTGTATATTATGTAAAGGAATAGGAAAAACAGCTGTATGACCTACAGGTCTGTGGCTAAATCTGTGTCTGGGTCACAGTTAGCAAAGGAGATGTAGTACTGTGATTTACTGACCTGTATCTTCTCCATCTCCTCGTTGCATTCTCTCTTCAGCTGCAGGAGGGCTGCCTGGTGTTCTGGAGGACAAGCAGACTGTGATGAAATATACAACTGAACCACAAGGCAGCAGTAAGTCTGTATAATCCAAAAATAATTTCCATGTGGTTACCGTACATCTTTATATGTGTTCTCCTAAACATTCTCATGACAACTATTTATAGATGTACACTGCCACTCATTCTCATTCAAGGGTTTTTCTTTATTTTGACTATTTTCTACATTGTAGAATAATAGTGAAGACATCAATTCTATGAAATAACACATATGGAATCATGTAGTAACCAAAAAAGTGTTAAACAAATGAAATATATTTTAGATTTTAGATTCTTCAAATCATCTTGATGACAGCTTTGCACAATCTTGTCAGTCTCTCAACCAGTTCATGATGTAGTCACCTGGAATGCATTTCAATTAACAGGTGTGCCTTGTTAACCTGTTATGGATAGGGGGCAGTATTTTCACGGCCGGATAAAAAACGTACCCGATTTAATCTGATTATTACTCCTGCCCAGAATAAAAACATGGGGTCGCCTCGTGCACGCGCCTCAGTCTCATTGTACTCTGATCGACCACTATCAAAATGCGCTAATGTTTTTCAGCCAGGGCCTGCAAAGCCACCATTCAGCGTTTTGCCGCCTTCTGAGAGCCTATGGGAGCCGTAGGACGTGTCACGTAACAGCAGAGATCCCCTGTTTTGGTTAGAGATGATCAAGAAGGCCATGAAATGGTCAGAGAGAGCGCTTCCTGTTTGGAATCTTCTCAGGTTCTGGCCTGCCAAATGAGTTCTGTTATACTCACAGACACCATTCAAACAGTTTTAGAAACTTTAGGGTGTTTTCTATCCAAATCAAACAATTATATGCATATTCTAGTTACTGGGCAAGAGTAGTAACCAGATTAAATCGGGTACGTTTTTTATCCGGCCGTGAAAATACTGCCCCCTATCCATAACAGGTTAGCACTTTTTTGGTTACTACATGATTCCATATGTGTTATTTCATAGTTTTGATGTCTTCACTATTAGTCTACAATGTAGAAAATAGTAAAAATAAAGAAAAACCCTTGAATGAGTAGGTGTGTCCAAACTATTGACTGGTACTGTGTATTTCTTTGATAATCAGCTGGTGCCTGTGTGAGCACAAGGAGTAGCCCCTGCCAAACACACCTAATGTGTTATCGGATGGATAAGAATTTAAGAAGTGAATGTAACAGTTCCTGGCACCACTGTACACACAGCCCTGTCCCAAAACAATACCTTTGTGACATCAGTCATCTAGAATCCAGGCAGCCTTCTACTATGGACAATCACAGGGATAGGGTGGAGGAGTGTTTACCTTCCCATTAGTATAGTATGAGTATTTACCTTCCCGTTAGATCATGGGATTTTACATTTACTACAGAGATACTACAGAGAAAACATTGACTCTCTCTCACACTCTCTCACTCTCATTCCCTCTCTACCTATCCACTGTTCTGTCTCTATTGCATACTGTAACTTTCAGACAGGGTTCATTTCATTTAAATTCCAGTCAATTCAGGAAGTACATTGAAATTCCAATTATTTTCAATGAGAAAAATGTGGAATTGGAATTGACTGGAATTGAAATGGAATTGAAGCCATAGAGCTCAGTTAGTCACAGCAAAGAGCTGGCCTGGCTTGCTGCATGGGTCAAGGCCACGGGCTGAATCCTAACTTGAGACCTGTACATAGAACTTGAATTTCCATCCAAATCTCTCTTTGACATCATTAAATATGTTATATAATCAGAGGTATCTCACACACGTACCTCAAGTTACCGTAGGGTTCCACCCATAGTGAATATTTGTTTACTTTAAGTTGCTTTCTGTCCTTTGGGTCCTTACCGGCTTCTGTGTATTTCAGTCCCACTTTCTCCTCCTTAGTTGGGGGCCAGATGGCCTGCAGACGGCCTGGGGTGGACCGGTCCTCTCCATCACCTGGGGTCGACGCCCGCAACTGGCGGGCAGAGGCACAATATGAAAAAAACATTTCAAGACAGTCTATATTTCAGGCATTAAGCACTTAACACAGACATTAATGTCCCAGCAAACTGTGAAAGTTCCTACAACATTAGGGAACGCTTCAACAACATTAAATAACGTTTCAACTGATTACCCCATTCACTCATATCAGACGATAGAGAGAAATCATGGTCAGATCAAGACAACATACTTTTGAATCAGTTATCTTTTCAGGAGTTTTGAAGTTTCTCTCAAAGATCCAGGCCTTCCTCTTCACTGCATCCTGGTCCCTCCTCAGGGGCCTGGGGACGAAAAAGGCCTTGAACGCATCAAATGCCACCTCCGCACTGGAGGGAGGCTTCTGAGGTTCCTTAGGTTCTGAGGGTTCTAGAGTCTCAGAAGGTTCTGAAGATTCCGGTTGCTTTATCACAGACCGTCCTTCAGTCTTCTCTTTATCTGTATCCTTCTCTGTCTTCTCTTTCTCTGTATCCTGCTCTGTCTTCTCTTTCTCTGAATCCTTCTCTGTCTTTTCTGTCTCTGTATCCTTCTCTGTCTTCTCTTTCACCCCCCTCCCTTCCTCAGGTTCATCGCTGAATTCTTTAGACTCTTCTGACGGCTCGGACTCCTTCGTCTCCTCTCCTGTAGACTCCTTCCTCTCCTCTCCTGTAGACTCCCTCCTCTCCTCTCCTGTAGACTCCTTACTCTCCTCTCCTGTAGACTCCTTACTCTCCTCTCCTGTAGACTCCCTCATCTCCTCTCCTGTAGACTCCTTCCTCTCCTCTCCTGTAGACTCCTTCCTCTCCTCTCCTGTAGACTCCTTCCTCTCCTCTCCTGTAGACTCCTTCATCTTACTGTTATCATCCTTCTCTATGTTCAGTAACTGGGAGAGCTGGTCCAAGAAAGTCCCCTGCCTCCTGCGAACCGTCTTCTGCTCTCTCCTCACAGGCTTGTTCACACCCAGGTCTGATGGTGATGGTGGTTTGATCAGGGCCACTCTGTCCTGATCCGGCCCTGCCGCTCCCTTCTTTCGGATCCTCAGACCACTGAAGAGGGCAGGCAGCTGGAGGGGCTTCTCCACCGGAGAACCGAGGGAGAAGGTGGCTCGGATGGAGGTGGTGCCAGGGGGAGGGCCACTGGTTGGACCTGGGGTTGAGGTTGGCCCCTGGGTACTTGTTGGGTGAGAAGGCCCGGCTGTAGACTTTGCCAATACAGGTGCTCTCTCTATCACTTCAGAGCACAGCATAGTTTCAGAAGGACAAGACACCACCCTGTCATTCCCAGTATCGGTCTCTCCTGTCTCCACTACTGCCCCAGTGAGACTGTCTGAATCTGAGTGTGGGTAGGTCTCCCCTCTCACCTTCACCTCAATGCTAGACCCACATCCTGGCTCCTCAGTTTGTCCTGTAGTACCAACAACAGTCTCCGTTTCAGCGAATGAATGCTGCTGCTCCTCAGAAACAGGTTCAGTCCTGATCATGGTTAGAACCACAGTTCTGTTGTTTGAAGATGGTGTTCTACTGGTGTCAGGTTTACCAGCTCTTACTGCAGAGGGGTTAGCAAGGTCTCTGGTTAAATCATCATCAGGTGTTGGTAAGTCTTGAGGTTTACCAGCTCTTACTGCAGAGGGGTTAGCAAGGTCTCTGGTTAAATCATCATCATGTGTTGGTAAGTCTTGAGGTTTACCAGCTCTTACTGCAGAGGGGGTAGCAAGGTCTCTGGTCAAATCATCATCAGTTGTTGGTAAGTCTTGAGGTTTACCAGCTCTTACTGCAGAGGGGGTAGCAAGGTCTCTGGTCAAATCATCATCAGGTGTTGGTAAGTCTTGAGGTTTACCAGCTCTTACTGCAGAGGGGTTAACAAGGTCTCTGGTCAAATCATCATCAGGTGTTGGTAAGTCTTGGATTTGATTATCATCTGTACATGTTTCCTGTTTACTGCTGCTTGCTGGATTGGTTTCACTGTCTGTTAACCAGGTCAGTATGTTGTGCTTGTCTGTAGATTCATCTGTGTTGTTGCGAACATCCTTGGCGGTGTCTTTGTCATCAGTGTTACTGATTTCATCACTATTTAACATATCTTGATGAATTTTGTCTGTGGATCTGTACAGACGTTGCTGGTCAGTTATCTCTGACTGGTCTGTACTGGGACAGTCAGTGGCTACGTCCTGATTGGTGCTACCTGTAGCACACTGCGTGTCTGTGTCTATAGGCTCCTCCCTATTGCAGTCTTCTGATGCTCCACTGTTCCTATGTTTGTCTATGGACACTCTCAGTTCATTTTTTAAAGAATCCATTGGCCCCACATATCCTTGTAAGTGAGATGTCCTTTCTGGAATGCAGCCATCCGATTGGTCTGTTGACCCACCATATCCTTGTAAATGGGTCTTCTTATCTGTGATGTAGTCTTTTGACTCGACAAGACATTTACCATTTGCATCTTCCTCCTTTAAGTCCATGATGTCACTCGGTGCTTCTGGAATCCATTGAGCCAGACCTCCATTCCTGTCACAATCCACAGAACAGCTAGTCCCTGGTGGCATCCCATCTACAGACTCCAATTCCCTGCAGCCCTCTGTTCCACATACTTCCTCTCTCTCATTGGCCCGTACAACAATGGTGGGGGTGGTGGATTCTCCATTCTTCTGAACCACACCTACTGCACTCGAATCCCCTCCTGTCCTCTCATTTCCGTTGACTTCAACAGATGTTCCATGACTGCTGTTGACGTTCCCGGGAGAAGTGTCGGGAGAAGTGTCTGTCTCTTCAGAGAGAGTCCGGAAGAACTTCAGGACCGGCGTCTCGACATCAGGCCGCTGGGACTCGGACCGGTCGGAGCGGGTGAAGATGGTGGAGTTGGAAGAGGCGTTCCCCTGAGCAGCATCAGTGTTGCCGTTCGCGTTCTTGTTTACTCTGTCCATGGTTCAGATCTTTACCCAGGTTTAAATCATCAAAAAATAAATCATACCAACTGATATGATTCAGGTCCAAAGCATGTCCAGCGATCGCCCCACACACCCTTCACTTTAATGCATGTAATGTACTTGAATCTGTCTCTGATCCAGGTAATGATGTGTTAGTCCACCACAATGTGGCCATTCAGTGTTGACGGGAAACAGTACATCCGTACACCTCCAGAAACACATGCTGCATCTGCTCCAGAGGAAAATAACTAGAAAATAAGAAAGGCATCTAAATCCAACTATTAAAAAAAATATATTCAAACTGATTTTCCTTTTTTTTTGTAGTCACAATAACAGTTGATGGAAGTTTGAGTAGTTATATTCTTTGAAAAGTCCTCCAAAAGTTGAAGGTGTTGATGGGGATACCATACGCCACCAAAATGTTTTGTGAGGAAACATCAGATTGGAAAAAATACCCAGAAGTGGTACTTAGTCATGCAGTGAGTTACCAGTACTTTTTTGCAACACATTCATGAGCTCTACCATTTAGCTTTAATAAAAACTCTATCATCAGTCTCATCTTCTCCTTCTCTGTTCAGATCCCTGTCTTCTGTTCAGATCCCTGTCTTCTGTTCAGATCCCTGTCTTCTGTTCAGATCCCTGTCTTCTGTTCAGATCCCTGTCTTCTGTTCAGATCCCTGTCTTCTGTTCAGATCCCTGTCTTCTGTTCAGATCCCCGTCATCTGTTCAGATCCCGTCTTCTGTTCAGATCCCCGTCTTCTGTTTAGATCCCCGTCTTCTGTTCAGATCCCCGTCTTCTGTTCAGATCCCCGTCTTCTGTTCAGATCCCAGTCTTCTGTTCAGATCCCCGTCTTCTGTTCAGATCCCCGTCTTCTGTTCAGATCCCCGTCTTCTGTTCAGATCCCCGTCTTCTGTTCAGATCCCCGTCTTCTGTTCAGATCCCCGTCATCTGTTCAGATCCCCGTCTTCTGTTCAGATCCCTCTTGCTTTTTCTCCAACTAGACTGTAGCAGACCTCATCCAACTCTCCAGCTTTGTCACCTTCTCTCTTCACTGAAGACAGTCTGTCAGCAGCAGCCACAGTATCAGACAGTTGGTCTGGTTCTCTCCTCCACAACCGACCCTGAAGCTTCTCCTCCTTCCTTCTCTCACTAAAAAACAATCCTTCCCTGCAGTAGACTTGAGCAGTCCTCCCCTTCCAACGCTCCAGCCTCTCCTTTCCTTCCCTGTTCACTGAAGACTCTGTCCACAGCAGTAGTAGCCACAGTGTTCGAGTGAATCAGACTACACCGTAAGAGCTCCCCGTTGGAGTGGTACTCTGGTGTCCACCCAGACAACAGTACAACACAGAACACCACACCCAGATTGACGTGCTGACTGATTGTAGGTTAAACAGGATTGATGCAGTAGGATCTGGAGTAGGATATGTACTCTGGTGAGCTGTTCTATTCAACTTCCGTTGTACCCCTTCAAGCATGGCTGGATCTAACACACATCCACTTTGTCCCCTCAATTCGTCGACAAAGCTTAATTGGACTGTGAAGTAGAGAGAGAATTCTTTCTCCCAGAACTCAGGAGTCTATAAAAAGGAGATGTGGAGGTCTCCACTCTCTCTTGTGTACTGACTGATCAACACAACGCTAATCAGGTGCTTAGTCACCTACAACGCTTATTGTTCAATCTTATTTACATAGAAAGTTACTCTTCTTTTCTTAGATGGTAATAATAAAGGTATAAAGGAGAATAGAAACGTTTTAGAGCTATGTGAAACGGACACAACCAATTACAAACTACATATTATGGTATGTATGGGAAGGTAGCCTAGCGGTTAGCGCATTGGGCCAGTGACACGAAAAGTAGCTGGTTGGAATACCCGAGACGACAAGGTGGAAAATGTATATGTTGTGCACTTGAGCAAGACACACACAGTCTAATCGCTCCCGTAACTCACTCTGGATAAGAACGTCCAAAATGTAATAGTTGTCCGTTGTACTTGAAAAGGCACCTCTTTTCCAATGACTCTATACATATCACTTCTTATACTTGTTTGATTTGGCATGCTATCGCCGCATGGTGTATTTACAGGCCAGATTCATACAGTATCAATTATAGAACTTGGGTTGAGACTTACAGTATAGTCTCTAAGGCTTCTGCCTAGCTTAGACTGCTGTACTGCTTTATGATTAGGCTTTAAATGACATTTTAGTCATTTAGCAGATTGCTCTTATCCAGAGCAATTAGGGTTAAGTGCCTTTCTCATGGTCACGTTGACAGATTTTTCACCTAGTCAGCTCTGGGATTCGTATCAATTACCTTTTGGTTATTGGCCCAACACTGTTAACCACCTTAGTCATAAAGGATTAATGGAAGAAAGAGGTTTATGGTTCAAAGTCGATGAGTCAGTGTGTGTGTTAGTGGATCATGACTATTGCTAAAATCTTGGAGCAGATTTTCAGGCTGTCACCATCGGTCACTCTAATATTTATACAGCCAAACTCCAAACCTAACAAACATCGTAGCATTTAAAGTTACTTCATTAGTTACTCTAGAAACAGACATGGCCATTGAGAAATGAACTGGGATACGCTAGAAACAGACATGGCCATTGAGAGATGAACTGGGATACTTGGTGTGACCAGTACAGAGCAGGCCAACAACACCCCGCCCTGCTTAAACAGTCAGACCAGGCGCATGTCAACGGGCAGCTGCTAGGCAAGATAGCTGGTGGCTAGCAGAAATACACACACACACACACACACACACACACACACACACACACACACACACACACACACACACACACACACACACACATACACACACACAGACACACACACACACATACACACATACACACATACACACACACACACCAACTACCAACTATTCATCAGTGGTGGGGGTAATGAGTTCTATCTCGTTAGTTCACACACATCACGTGAAATAATACATAAATAATACTGATCAATAAATCCCTTTTAGATGTAATAGGATTTCCATTACTAATAGTTACTATCACTCACCGCATATGAAGAGTTTCTTCCCAAAACGCTATATGTTCATTTTTAGAACTGTTGGTAAATTATATTTTATTGTTTAAAGACATTTTTCACCATCTAATCATGGCATGGGGTTGTTCAATGACAGACATGTACAGTGACCTTGGAAAGTATTCAGACCCCTTCCCATTTTTCCCATTTTGTTACGTTACAGCCTTATTCTAAATTTCATTCAATTGTTATTTCCGCTCATCAATCTAAACACAATACTGCATCATGAGCAATCAAAAACAGGTTATTAGACATTTTTTGAAATTTTTTGAAATTACAGCCTCAAGTCTTCTTGGGTATGACGCTACAAGCTTGGCACACCTGTATTTGGGGAGTTTCTCCCATTCTTCTCTGCAGATGCTCTCAAGCTCTGTCAGGTTGGATGGGGAGCGTTGCTGCACAGCTATTTTCAGGTCTCTCCAGAGATGTTCGATCGGGTTCAAGTCGGGGCTCTGGCTGGGCCACTTGTCTTGGCTGTGTGCTTAGGGGCGTTGTCCTGTTGGAAGGTGAACCTTCGCCCCAGTCTGAGGTCCTGAGCGCTCTGGAGCAGGTTTTCATCAAGGATCTCTCTGTACTTTGCTCCATTCATCTTTCCTTTGATCCTGACTAGTCTCCCAGTCCCTGCTGCTGAAAAACATCCCCACAGTATGATGCTGCCACCACCATGCTTCACTGTAGGGATGGTGCAAGGTTTCCTCCAGATTTGACGCTTGGCATTCAGGCCAAAGAGTTCAATCTTGGTTTCATCAGACCAGATAATCTTGTTTCTCTTGGTCTGAGAGTCCTTTAGGTGCCTTTTGGCGAACTCCAAGTGGGCTGTCATGTGCCTTTTACTGAAGAGTGACTTCCGCCTGATTGGTGGAGTGCTGCAGAGATGGTTGTCCTTCTGGAAGATTCTCCCATCTCCACAGAGGAACTCCGGAGCTCTGTCAGAGAGACCATCGGGTTCTTGTTCACCTCCATGACCAAGGTCCTTCTCCCCCAATTGCTCAGTTTGGCCGGGCGGCCAGCACTAGGAAGAGTCTTGGTGGTTCCAAACTTCTTCCTTTTAAGAATGATGGAGGCCACTGTGTTCTTGGGGACCTTGAATGCTACAGAATTATTTTGGTAACCTTCCCCAGATCTGTGCCTAGACACAAACCTGTCTCGGATCTCTACAGACAATTCCTTCGACCTCATGGCTTGGTTTATGCTCTGACATGCACTGTCAAATCGTCTTATATAGACAGGTGTGTGCCTTTCCAAATTATGTCCAATCAATTGAATTTACCACAGATGGACTCCAATCAAGTTGTTGAAACATCTCAAGGATGATCAATGGAAATAGGATACACTTGAGCTCAGTTTCGAGTCTCATTGAAAAGGGTCTGAATACTTATGTAAATAAGGTATTTCTGTTTGTCATTTTTTATAAATTAGCAAACATTTCTAAAAACCTGTTTTCGCTTTGTCATTATGGGGTATTGTGTGTAGACTGATGAGGAATTATTTTTTACTTAATCCATTTTAGAAAAAGGCTGTAACGTAACAAAATGTGGAAAAAGGGATACTTTCCAAATACTTTCCGAATGCGCTGTATTTGTTTGAAATCTATCACGAGATGATTTCATTTCAGAGAGACAAATAATCATGTTTTTTTGCTAAATGCTATACAGTTGAAGTCGTATGTTTACATACACCTTAGCCAAATACATTTAAAGTCAGTTTTTCACAATTCCTGACATTTAATCCTAGTAAAAAATCCCTGTCTGAGGTCAGTTAGGATCACCACTTTATTTTAAGAATGTGAAATGTCAGAATAATAGTAGAGAGAATGATTTATTTCAGCTTTTATTTCTTTCATCACATTCCCAGTGGGTCAGAAGTTTACATACACTCAATTAGTATTTCATAGCGTTGTCTTTAAATTGTTTAACTTGGGTCAAACGTTTCGGGTAGCCTTCCACAAGCTTCCCACAATAAATTGGGTGAATTTCGGCCCATTTTTCTTGACAGAGCTGGTGTAACTGAGTCAGGTTTGTAGGCCTTCTTGCTCACACGCTTTTTCAGTTCTGCCCACAAATTTTCTATAGGATTGAGGTCAGGGCTTTGTGATGGCCACTCCAATACCTTGACTTTGTTGTCTTTAAGCCATTTTGCCACATCTTTGGAAGTATGTTTGGGGTCATTGTCCACTTGGAAGACCCATTTTGACCAAGCTTTAACTTCCTGACTGATGTCTTGAGATGTTGCTTCAATATATCCACATAATTTTCCTCCCTCAAGATGCCATCTGTTTTGTGAAGTGCACCAGTCCCTCCTGCAGCAAAGCACCCCAACAACATGATGCTGCCACCCCCGTGCTTCACGGTCGGGATGGTGTTCTTCGGCTTGCAAGCGTCCCCCTTTTTCCTCCAAACATAACGATGGTCATTATGGCCAAACAGTTCTTTTTTTGTTTCATCAGACCAGAGGACATTTCTCCAAAAAGTACGATCTTTGTCCCCATGTGCAGTTGCAAACTGTAGTCTGGCTTTTTTATGGAGGTTTTGGAGCAGTGGCTTCTTCCTTGCTGAGCGGCCTTTCAGGTTATGTCGATATAGAACTTGTTTTACTGTGTAGTTTTGTATCTATTTCCTCCAGCATCTTCACAAGGTCCTTTGCTGTTTTTCTGGGATTGCACATTTTGCACCTCTAGGAGACAGAATGTGTCTCCTTCCTGAGCAGTATGATGGCTTCGTGGTCCCATGGTGTTTATACTTGTGTACTATTGTTTGTACAGATTAACGTGGCACCTTCAGATGTTTGGAAATTGCTCCCAAGGATGAACCAGACTTGTGGAGATCTACAATTTTTTTTCTGAGGTCTTGGCTGGTTTCTTTTGATTTTCCCATGATGCCAAGCAAAGAGGCACTGAGTTTGAAGGTAGGCCTTGAAATACATCCACAGGTACACCTCCAATTGACTCAAATTATGTCAGTTAGCCTATCAGAAGCTTCTAAAGCCATGACATCATTTGCTGGAATTATTCAAGCTGTTTAAAGGCACAGTCAACTTAGTGTATGTAAACTTCTGACCCACTTGAATTGTGATACAGTGAATTATAAGTGATATATTCTGTCTGTAAACAACTGTTGGAAAAATTACTTGTGTCATGCACAAAGTAGATGTCCTAACCGACTTGCCAAAACTATAGTTTGTTTATTAACAAGAAATTTGTGGAGTGGTTGAAAAACGAGTTTTAATGACTCCAACCTAAGTGTATGTAAACTTCCCACTTCAACTGTATTTCCTTCACACTCTCTGAGAAATAAGTAGTACTGCTAGGTTTTACACAGTCTAATGTAACAAATAACTTTAATAAATAACGATACAAATGATACATTTGTGATGTCAATATCTAAAAAAAGATTTAAATAAAATGAATCAGTAAAGTAATATGAGATCTGGGGGCCGATTTGCCATCTGGCAATTCTGGCAAATGCCATATGGGCTGGACAATTTGGGTTGGGTTGGCTGTTGGAAATTGACACACAGGGTGCCTATAAACACAGACAGAGCACATTGTCACCTCAATCAAAGCTTCCTGTTTTTGAGCAGTTAAAACCATGATTTGGTCAAACAGTTAAGTACATTATCCTCATGATTCCTGTAATGAAAGTGTCTGCCCAGCCCCTCTGCCTGTTTCGCTGGGGCCTGGTGCTGGGATGAGCAAGCCACTCTCCTCTACCCCGATGCGCTCAAGAGAAGAAAGAAAAACATTTCAAAACGCAATTGCTGGAAAAACACAGCTTTGAAAGCTTCGTCCATATGACCCTGTCGAAGAGAGGAGGATCTCAGCTTTCTGTAAGTACTGTCAATATTCAGCTCAATATAAACTATTTTACAACCAAGATATTTCATATGGCTTTGCGATATGGAACAACACAGGTGCAGAATGTGCACCAGCCATTGCGAGGGCATATACCTATAGGTCTATAACTACTTAGAGTTAATATGTTTTGAGTTAAGCAATCATTTCTCTTAAAAAAAAACACAAATGTGAAAAATTGGCGTTTTGGAAATAAACTTCTTCACACTCCTCTAAGGGAAATATCTACCACATCATTGACACTCACTCGCAGCGGGGAGAAAGGTGAGTCGCTGGTGATGTCATCTTCCAGGGGTGTGATCCTGAGGAAGTCAACGTGTTTGGGGCGGGAGAGGCAAGATGGGCAGGAGAGAGACCGGCAGTAGGACAGAGACTCTTCCAAATCTCTCTGCCAGATCTCCTCCTGTCTCCTCAGGGACTCGTCTCTCTGCCAGATCTCCTCCTGTCTCCTCAGGGACTCGTCTCTCTGCCAGATCTCCTCCTGTCTCCTCAGGGACTCGTCTCTCTGCCAGATCTCCTCCTGTCTCCCCAGGGACTCATCTCTCTGCCAGATCTCCTCCTGTCTCCCCAGGGACTCATCTCTCTGCCAGGTCACCTCCTGTCTCCTCAGGGACTCGTCTAAAGAGAAGAGACAACCGGAACACCAGATAGAGTTGGTAGAAGTTTAAATTTGGGGTACATTTCATTTTAAATTCAGTCAATTCAGGAAGTGACTTGAAATTCAATGAATGCATGGAAAACCCCACATAGAAACCATTCCTCTTAAGCTGGGTAGAAGTTGGTATTGTGTAATGTGCTTAACAAGTCCAGTTCCACCTTCTACTACAGTAATGCTTATTGGCCAAGGTTGACATCACTAGTTAATACTTCAACCTTCTGTAAGGCCATATCTTTCCCTAAGTTTCCTAATGCATTTCCTAATGCAAAAGAATTCATACAAATGGACTCTGACTGAGTGTAATAACCAGGGCACTACAGCACCCACAATACTGTATGGTTCTGTATAAAGTTAAGCTGTGGCGCCACCTTCAGAATTAGAAGTGGAATTGCTGCCATTCTCAGCCATGACGTGAGTTCTTCATGTCCTTCTGAACATCAACTCAGTAGCCCCCAGTGGTGGAAAAAGTACAAAACGGTCAGAGTAAAAGTAAAGATACCTTAATAGAAAATGACTCACGTAAAAGTGAAAGTCACCCAGTAAAATACTACTTAAGTAGAAGTCTAAAGGTATTTGGTTTTAAATATACTTAAGTATGGAAAGTAAATGTAATTTCTAAAATATATATTAAGCACACCAGACGGCACAATTTATTTTTATTTTTATGGATAGCCAGGAGCACACATCATTTACAAATGAAGCATTTGTGTTTAGTAAGTCTGCCAGATCAGGCAGTATAGATGACCAGGGATGTTATCTTGAAAAGTGTGTGAATTTGAACATTTTCCTGTCCTGTTAAGCACAACAAATTTACTTTTGGGTGTCAGGGAAAATGCATGGAGGAAAAAGTACATTATTTTCTTTCGGAATGTAGTGAAGAAAAAGTAAAAGTTGTCAAAAATAAAGTACATACTACAACAAAATGACTTAAGTAGTACTTTAAAGTATTTTTTACTTTACCCCACTGGTAGCCCCAGCCCATATAACAGCATGGAACTGTACTGATATTGTAAATAATCACAAGTCAAATCAGCTCATGTCCTTCATGTTAACCTGTAATGCGATGTGAATGACTGAGATACACTACATGACCAAAAGTTTGTGGACACCTGCTCATCGAACATCTCATTCCAAAATGATGGGCATTAATATGGAGTTGGTCCCCCCCTTTGCTGCTATAACAGCCTCCCTCCACTCTTCTGGGAAGGCTTTCCACTAGATGTTGTAACATTGCTGTGGGAACTTGCCACAAGAGCATTAGTGAGGTCGGGCACTGATATTGGGTGATTACTCTTGGCTTGCAGTCAATGTTTCAATTCATCCTAAAGGTGTTCGATGGGGTTGAGGTCAGGGCTCTGTGCAGGCCAGTCAAGTTCTTCCACACCGATCTCGACAAACCATTTCTGTATGGAATTCGTTTTGAGCACAGGGGCATTGTCATGCTGAAACTGGAGAGGACCTTACCCAAACTGTGCCAACAAAGTTGGGGGCACAGAATCATCTAGAATGTCATTGTATGCTGTAGCGATTTCCCTTCACTGGAACTAAGGGGCCTAGCCCGAACCATGAAAAACAGACCCAGACCCTTATTCCTCCTCCACCAAACTTTACAATTGGCTCTATACATTGGGGCAGGTAGCGTTCTCCTGGCATTCTCCAAACCCAGATTAGTCCGTCGGACTGCCAGATGGTGAAGCGTGATTTATCACTCCAGAAAACATGTTTCCACTGCTCCAGAATCCAATGGCGGCGTGCTTTACACCACTCCAGCCGACGCTTGGTGTTGCGCATGGTGATCTTAGGCTTGTGTGCGGCTGCTCTGCCATGGAAACCCTTTTCATGAAGCTCCTGACAAACAGTTCTTGTGGCAACATTGCTTCTAGAGGCAGTTTGGAACTCGGTAGTGAGTGTTGCAACCGAGGACAGGCTATTTTTACGTGCTACACACTTCAGCACTCGGCATTCCCATTCTGTGACCTTGTGTGGCCTACCACTTCTCGGCTGAGCCGTTGTTGCTCCTAGACATTTCCACATCACAATAACAGCACTTACAGTTGATCGGGGCAGCTCTAGCAGGACTTGTTGGAAAGGTGGCATCCTATGACGTGACTGTGTGCTTGATTTCTATACACCTGTCAGCAACGGTTGTGGCTGAAATAGCAGAATCCACTAATTAGAAGGGGTATCCACATA